>NW_017306839.1:380760-381247 GCF_000935625.1 Nanorana parkeri
GGGGGCAGAGAACGGTGGGGTATTATTTTATATGGGGGGAGGCAGAGAACAGGGGGGAGGGTATTTATTTTATATGTGGGGATGTGGAGGGCCGCAATGTTTACATTGCTTTATCTTAATATTGTTGTTGTTAATATTTATTTTTGTAACTTTATTCTGCCTTCAACATTTAAAAGTGTAATTTCATAAGATAATTTAAGAGGGTGGGTTTAGGGGCGGAGTTAAGGCCGAGGCAGGGTAGGGGTTAGGTGGGGCAACTGGTGGCGAGTAACTCTTAAGGCCTGGCTAGTAGCTCAGGACTTGAAATTTTGAGCCCTGGGAGGAGAGACCTGTTTCCACAAGGCCGGGATACATGCTCTGGCCGCATTGACGAGGTGGACCACCAAGGACCATTTGTAGCTCCGCCCCGAGCCGGCGGCCAGGTGAAGTAAAAAAAATTAAGTCGATGATCGAGAACTTCTGAGTGATGGCGTGGACCTTGGACCAA
>NW_017306839.1:385729-402545 GCF_000935625.1 Nanorana parkeri
ACGGGAGGGCCACCACCCGGCCGACAAGCCTACCGGCCGGGTGGCAGGTCCCCCGCGAAGGCCCCGTGAACCCCCCCCAGGACACCAAGAACAACAACAATATATGAATTTACATGTGACTCCCGCTCGGCGGTGCAATAATAGCACCCAGCGCGAGTCTACACTGGTCAGGCGGTTAATCAACATTAAGCAGTAAAATGAACATGTATAATGACCGGCAGCTATGGAGGAACTAAACGAAACTGCATAAACTAAAAACAGTCATAACAGGGTCAAAAAGGATAAACATTACAGGGAACTCCCTCCCCAGGCACCGGCGATAGATCTCGGTGACCCCCACCGACATCAGAATAGATGTGGGGTGTTCCTGAAGAAAGTTCCTGGAGACATCCGACCGGTAAGGACCCCGAAGCCACTTCAAGTCCTGGAGGCGATGCTGCACTGCAAACGTGTCCCGAGTTTCCGAACGTCAATACCCCTAACCGGAGAATAGATTCTCGAAGGCACGTCAGGTCTCTGCAGAAGAGGGAAGATCCACATCCCTTCGTGCCTGGGCCGGGACAGGTTGCGATGATCGGGATCTCGAGCGGGACAGGCACTAGGGCCGAGGCAGAGGCCGGACCACTTCCGAGAGGTAAGAGAGCCAGTCACCCGGCGGGGATACCTCCACATTCAAGAAATCACTGAGGCCCGGGACATCCATAGGGCATCGAAGCAGGTAGGAGGCCTCCCCCTTGCGGACTATCAGTTGGAATGGGTACCCCCAACGATACGTGGCTCCCGCCTGGAGAATCTGATCGAGGAGTGGGCGAAGTAGGGCTCTGCGTCTGAGGGTATTGCGGGAGAGATCTGGGAGTATCTGGATCTGTGCCCCGTCGAAGTCCACCGGCCATTTTTACCCACGCCGCTCGTAGGATGGCCTCCTTCATGGTGAAATAGTGAACGCGGCATATAACATCACGTGGGCGTGGAGAGTTCGGGCTACGGGCTCCCGCCGCTCGGTGGACCCGATCCAGGATTACCTCTGCATGTCCCCGATGAAAGATGCGCATAGGGCCTGAACCGTTGCTTGCAGATTGGGGGCTTCTGTGGCCTCTGGGATGCCTCGTATACGGAGGTTATTTCGTCGTCCCCTATCCTCCATGTCCTCCATATGAAGCTGCATCGGACGCTGGTCCGATTGCGTGGCCGCGTGTTCAATGGCAGTAAGCCTGGAGTCCAGTGAGGAACATGCGGATGCCGCTTCGACTACCTCCGTGGCGAGGCTCCGAACCTCCCGCTTAACCTCGCGCAGGTCCCTGCGTAGTGCCGTCTCAACCCGGGTCACTAGGGCTTCGAAATCCCGTTTGGTGGGCAGGTATTTCAAAAGTACCCGCATACCTTCCGGAACATCAGGCGGGAAGTCATTGCCTGAGTCTCGGTCTGTGTCCCGGTCTAAATCAAAGAGCTCGGTGGATCCCGCCGGCGAGGTGCTGCGAGCCGGGGATGCCCGTCTACGAGACCTGCGGGGAGACACAGGAGCAGAGGCTGTAGGCGCCATCGTGGCGCCACTGCGGGTCGTAGAGGCCGAGGCCCGGGGAGTAAAGAAGTGTTGGATGGGGTCGTCCTGGGTCAGTCGCTTGTTACCTCCATCCTTGCCCCGTTTAGCCATGACGATCGCGGGATCCACACGGTTTGTAAAGTCCTTGATATAGTGCAAAACGTGGCCGGGTGTCTCGGAGCTCTCTCAATGTGCTCCTCACGCCGCCATGTCCAGGACACGCCCCCACATATATTTTTTTATACTATAATTATTATAAAAAAATATTTCTACAAAAATAATAATCAAAACTTGTGAAAAAAGTGTTTTCTCCTCATTTTATTATATTTTATTCGAACTAAGTGAGGCGGTTGGTACACATGTTTGATATAATTATATAGCCCTATCTGTCCTCTAAAAAACATTATATAATATGTGTGGGTAAATTTAGTAAGAAAGTATATTACTGACGTGGAAGAATCACACAGCAAAAACGTAAAAAGCGTGTCAGTCATTTATGAACAGAAATTGAAAAAAAGCTCAGTCAAGAAGGGGTTAAACAGCGGTGACAACAGAGTGCAGCACAAATATCCATAGTAGGGATGACACAAACGTTTTCTCCATTACTGATGTCTGATGCTAAAGAAGTTTACAGCTGAGACCAAACCTATAAAATACCAAAAGAGGATTTGTAAATAGCATCAATTATAACTACTAGTACCTGTTTCTAAATGCAAAAAAACATTTGGGACACTCAATGGGACGGAATAGTGGATTTATAGATATGTTACTTAACATTGCCATGTTAACAAAAGTCTCACAAGATGATAAACCTGGCATTCAGAGATTCTCTATGCAGTACCTGAAAGAGATCAGTGGAGGGATGTGATTCAAGTTTGGACCTAATAATATTGCTTACATGCTGGACATTGCATCTTCCCTCCAAGAAGGAAAATAAAATATGTGCATAGTGTTGTCCCACTGATCATATTATAACTAGGGATGCCCCGATACCACTTTTTCAAGACCAAGTACAAGTACTTCCCCTCATGTACTTGCCGATACCAATTACCGATACTTTTAGCAGGGGAGAATTGTAAATCTATTGCTGCAGTGTAGTGGAGGTGTGTGCTGTATATATGTAGTACATATACATTACACACGTCAAGTACACTATAGCAATAGATTTACAGCCAACCCTGTCCCAGCTTCCCTCACTCACTGTTTCACTCCGATCCCTGATGCCTCACGCGGTGCCTCTTATAGTCGGCGCTGGGCAGGATCGCTGCATAGCATCTTGGTGCTCAGCTTGTGGGAGGCGCTCACAATTCTGCCCTGCTAACATGAATAGTTTCAATCATGATCTATAGTACATATACAGCACACACGTCCAGTACACTGCAGTAATAGATTTACAATTATGACCTGCTAACATGAATAGGGTAAATGATCCATAGTACATAATATGTACATAACATGTAGTTGTACTATGGATCATTTAACTTATTCATGGTAGCAGGTCAGAATTGTAAATCTATTGCTGCAGTGTACTAGGAATGTGTACTGTACATGTACTGTGTACTACATATAGAGTACACTGCAGCAATAGATTTACAATTATCCCCTGCTAATATGAATGGGTAAATGATCCATAGTACAGCTACATGTTATGTACATATTATGTACTATGGATAATTTAACCCATTCATATTAGCAGGGGATAATTGTAAATCTATTGCTGCAGTGTACTCTATATGTAGTACATATACCGTACACATAGAATACACTGCAGCAATAGATTCTTGTTGATCACACAAAACCACTTAAACCCAGGCTCTCACTTACTGTTGTCTGTTTGATCGCTGGTGCCTCACGATGTGCCGAACTATTTTACTCACACGTGAGGACCTCGTCGGCGCTGAGCTGAAGAGGAGGGTCGCGTCACTGCTGCTCCGGTGTGGGGTCCTCTGGCCACCTAAATTAGGACCCCCACCTGGAGTGCCACCCACTGGAGCAGCAGTGACGCGACGCTCGGCAAGGTCAGTAAATAAAAAAAATAAAAAACATAGCACTAGCTTCGGCGCTATGTATCAGGGCATTTTGACAAGTACAAGCACTTGTCAAAATGCCCTGTATCGGTCCCGATACCGATGCTTGTATCAGTATCGGGACATCCCTAATTATAACCAAATATTTTTTGGATTAAAGTGATACTAAACTCAGGAGTTAGATCTTACAATTATATTTAAGTACCTTAACTATTAACAAAAATGTATCTTATTTGTGTATCACTCGGCTGTAGATCCTCAAATCATCTCTGATAGGTGCTGACACTGTCCTTCCTTCTGGAGGGGGGCTACTTGTCCCCCGTAGTCCCTGTCTGTGCTGTAAAGTTGCCACCACTCCAAGCTCACTCCTGTGATGGACTACAAACTCATGTTTAGTTTACTAATTTGTATTGAGATTGTAGCCCATCATGGGAGTGAGCTTGGAGTGGTGGCAACTTTACAGCACAGACAGGGACTACGGGGGACAAGTAGCCCCCCTCCAGAAGGAAGGACAGTGTCAGCACCTATCAGAGATGATTTGAGGATCTACAGCCGAGTGATACACAAGTAGGATACATTTTTGTTAATAGTTAGGATACTTGAATGCATTTAACTTCTGGGTTTAGTGTCACTTTAATGTTTTGCTTTATGTCCAGTATTATGACTGAGCTGTTACCTCCAAAACCTTTATGGGGCCCTTCGAGGACTTGAATGTTTCTGGATTATCATCATGAGACCTATATGCTTAAAGGCCATCTACAGATATTTAGTGTGTAAGGTTCTCCCAACTGCACATAATCTCAGCCTCTTGAGTAGCATTTGAGTAGCCTAGAGTTTTCATGCCGGGAAACACACTCAGACTCATCCCCATTCAGTCTGTTTCTACAGCCTTCATATCTCTGACAGGTACCAGAAGAATGTGACCACATGTTAACATATATGCCTTGATGCCAAGCCTTTAGTACTACTTTAAGTTGTACAACTAGCATATTCAGGGTGTAACAGGAAACAGGGTCACGTTCAACTACTCAACAACTGCAACACTAGGCAAAGAAAACATAAGAATGGATACAGAGTGGATAGACGCAACCAGAATCCACAGACTTACAATTTAGAGTAGAACTCCATCAAAACATTTTTTATGCTTTATAGCAGGGGTAGTCAAACCCCAGCTATCGTGAAACTACAAATCCCATAAGGCATTACAAGGCTCTGATAGCCACATGTATGGGGAAAATTGATGATCTCTGCTGAATCACACTCTCAAGCATATATTATGTTAATTTGATTATTATTTCGCTTAATGTACATATAATAAATTGTGCTGTAAACGTGAGTCTGTATTTATATAGTACACAATTATATAGTGGAAACATCATATACACATACTGTATAACATACTGTGTACAGTATATAATGAGTTGTATGAATAAGGAACATGTAGAACATTTAGAGGGTTATTTACGAAGGAGCCGAAGGATTAAGCTGAATCATCAGCTAATTCTTCAGCTCACTTCGTCCGCCGGAGCCCCCCTCGGTTCACCCCCCTCGGTTCACCTAAAACGAAGGGCTGCTGTATGGTCTACTCACAATAACCTGTACAGCAGCCAAATCCAGCCGAGCGACTCAGCCGAGTCGAATGCATATGCAAGCCGAAGTCACAGCCAAAACAGGGAGAACGGCCTGCCAAAGCAGACTGTTCTCCCTGCAAATGTAAATAACTGGGCGGAGTCCGCTGTGATGTCAGCAGGGACGGATTTATCCAGCCTGCCGCTCCAAGGCCAGGTTCCACAATACGCCCCCCTGCGCCGACAACCCCCCCTCCCCATCAATTGAGAATGGCAACCAGATGGCAGGGCGGCGGGGTTAGTTTCAGTTTTTTTTTTTACTGTTTCTTTATTTTTTTTAAACTTTTTTATCACATTTTATTTTTTTATTTAATTATGTATTCTTATTTTTATTTTTTATTTATTTAATTATTTTTTAATCAATTTCAATTTTTTTAGATTTTTATTTATCTTTTTACTTTTATTTTTTTATAGTAAATAAATAATAGCTATTCCCCTTTAAGATGCAACACTGACAGTAGATACTTGCGGTTTAGCCATTCTAAGCCTCTTAAGACCCTCCTGCGGATTCCAGGTGCTATTGGCAATGGCTGTGGAGCTCCAAAGTATGGATCCTTCCAACCCAGCTGGGTTAGGGGTAGCAGAGTGGCAGGCAAGCTGAAGCAGCAACCAGGGAGGACAGCTGGCGGTTTGGCAGGTGAGTCAGCGCCACGCTGACAGGCAGCATGGATTTGCACACAGGAGGAGTGGTAGACTGCTACTTCCTCCGGCGTCAATCCACATTAACAGGACGCCGGTGGATTCATACCTCACGCCCTATATCTGACAGCTAGGGGGAGGAGTTGCGGCCCACCACGCCGTGATTGGACGGCGTCCGCACACTACTAGCCTCGTCCCGCCCCGTCGTGATTGGATTCTCCTGCACATGCGATTTGCAATGCAGATCTGCCCTGGAACAGCAGAGAAAGCGTTGGAATGCTTCACCTATTCCACCGCCGAAAAACTGGGCGAGATTACGTGAAAATGTGTGACCACGTCACATTCCGCCACTGATTAACTGTATGGTAATGCCCTGCAAGGGCCATTGAACTATAGTCAACTGTTGTAAGGAAAGTTCATTTCATTCCAGCTCCAGAAATCCAGTGCAGACTTGAGCATGTGCACTTACTATGGCTCATGGCCCTGTGCATATCATCACAGACAAGTGTTTGCATAGGCATTCATGCTTGGTACTGTTGTTAGCGATTTCTTGTGTTTTCCCCAGCTTGCCCCTTTGACCTGCTTCTGGAACTTGTCTGCCCATTGTGAACCCTGGCTTGTATATTGCTTTCTGCCTGCTGCTTTACCTGGCCTCCTGGCTGTTACTGACCCATGAGTTGCTTCCTGGCCCTGCTATGCTGTTCCATCCATAGCATCTGTTTTATGTTTTGCTGCTAAAACAGATTTTTTTTTCAGAGTCGCAGTATTTTGTTTTACTGTTTTTTTCATTCAGGATGGGATATTGGTTTTCTATTTTATGTTGTTAGAGCCTTTATTTTAGGAGAAGCTGTTTTTTTCCTGCAGCAAAAAAAGAAAGTTTTTGTTTCAAGGGGTAATATTTTGGGGTTTTCATTTATTTGGGGGATATTTTGATTTTTATTGTATGTTGATATGGCTTTTTTTTAGGTTAAACTGTTTTTTCTGCAATGCTTTCCTTGCGGGGAAAAAAAACAAGGGAGCCGGAGTACCAGGGGTAGTATTTGTGTTTTTTCCTTCCTTTGGGAGGGGTTCTTTTTTTTTTACTTTATGTTTATAGAGGCTGGTGGTGTGCTCAGAGCACAGCATGTGCTTGTTCCTGGCCATCTTTTCATGGATGATCATGCCTGACCTGGCTTTCACAGATTTCTGATGTTTCAGTTGAGAGAAAAATAGAACTTAGTGGGAAAACAGTGTGAACATATCCCTCACATTCACAGCACCCCTTATCCCCATAGATTAAATTAAAATTGGGAATTCACCAGCCACATCAACATGCCTCTCCAATGATGTTTCCATGCCGCACTCCCATTGTTAACACAGGGCTGGGGATCCCAGATTACATCATTGACCACATTTGGTCATGACCAAATGAAAGGGGCCAACAGCACATGCTTGCAGTTCTGTTCCAATTGGTCCAAGAGTTGAGTTTCCAACCTACTGGGCCGCAGATGAGATTCAGTACAGAAGCCACACGATTTACATCTTCACCCAGAGCATATGTTCCTGGGGAAAGTCTGCAACAGATAATGGAAGGTCTTCTGAGAGAGGAGTCCCCGACCAGAGGGTGAGTCATGGATTTTCCATTATGTTGCTGAATATGGAGAACCAGTTTAATGACTGACACTCGTAAGCAGAATATAATGAAGGGAATTTATCAAAACTGGAGCTGACCAAATCTGGAGCAGCTGTGCATGGCAACCAATCAGCTTTTCTCTTCAGTTTGTTAAGTTTTAAAAATTAAAGAGAGAAGCTGATTGGTTGCCATGCACAGCTGCTCCAGATTTTGTCTGCTCCAGGTTTGATGAATTCCCCCCATGTATTTTGAACATAGTTTTTTTGACACCGAGGCCTGAATGATGTCAATAGCCTGGAGCAGATGGTGTGTCTCTCTTCCCATTATATCTCTTCCTCCTTTCTTGTCTAATAGCACTACAAAACAATGAACGACGTTGCCAACACCGAAGGCTTGTAAAGAACAATTGTTCAGATGTAAATATGAAATGTTTGACTTGCTACTTAAAACACTTCATAGAGGCAATCATTGCTTATTTATTGTAATTAATAAAACAACAGTCCTTTCATGTAACACAGGACGGATATTGTTCTCCAGGTGAAGGAAATGGTAACCTTCCAGTTTATTATTTTTGAGATTTGCATATAATAATTATCATTGACTGAGATGTCTTTCAGTTCCTGTCACCTGCTAAAAAGTTTAGCCCAGCTCTAGAACAATGGTCTTGGTAAAAGCCAGATTCACCATTTTTACATTTCTTCACCTATAACATTCTTGGTATATGCTCTTTATGTATTCTTTACTGTGACATGTCATCCTGGCTCCCCCAATTTTCAGTTTTTGACGTGAGTAATCATTATACACAGATGCCCCAGGCCATACACATGGTTAGAGTCAAGACATGCACAATACAGCTCTCGCAACAGCCGTTTTCCCCCGAAAGTAAGACCTACCCCGAAAGTAAGACCTAGCGCTATCTTCAGGGATTTCCGTAATATAAGACCTACCCCGAAAATAAGACCTAGTTCGGTGGTAGGTCTTATATTACAGAAATCCCTGAAGATAGCGCTAGATCTTACTTCCGGGGTAGCTCCACATGTAATTGATTTTTACATGTTAAGAGCGGCCGCAGCTCCCTACCTCCCCGCACGCACGCCCGCCCGCCCACACGACCGCCCTCACACACGCCCACCCACACAACACGCTTCCCCGCCCGCACACCTGTTTGCATCGGAGCGCAGACCGGAGAGCTCGACAGCTGCAGCCAGGTAAGACATCCCCCGAAAATAAGACCTAGTGTCTTTTTTCATGAAAAAAAAAAAAAGACAGTGTCTTATTTTCGGGGAAATACGGTACAAGGATGTCTAATGACTTTTTTCCTTTAATGTTGTTTACACCTAAGTCAGTGTTACACTTGAGTCACCATTTACACCCGAGTCACTGTTACACCCAAGTCACTGTTAGGCCTCGTTCACACCAGATGCAGTGCGTTCCGGCCCGATTCTGGGCAGAACGCACTGCATTGCATTGCGGCCGGCTCAATATGTTGCGGGGCAGGAGGGGGCGTGGCGGTCCATTGAAGTAAATAGCACCGTAACTATGCCCTCTGGCCACAATGCGATTGGCCACACAGGAACGCAAGGCACATTATGCCTGCGGTCCGGTCCGAACAAAATGCTGCAAGCACTATTTTGTTCAGACTGGACCATAGGCATAATGTGCCTTGTGTTCCCGCGCGGCCGATAGCATTGCGGCCAGAGGGCTACGCTGCCATTCACTTCAATGGACTGCCACGCCCCCTCCTGCCCCACAACATAGTGAGCCAGCTACAATGCGATGCAATGCGTTCTGGCCAGAATCGGGCTGGAACGCATTGCATCTGGTGTGACTAAGACCTTACACATGAGTCAGTGTTACATCTGAGTCACTGTTTACAACTGAGTCACTGTTTACACTCAAGTCACTGTTAACCCCTGAGTCAGTGTTACAATTAAGTGTTTACACCCGAGTCACTGTTACACCCGAGTCACTGTTACACCTGTCAGTGTTACATCCGTGTCATTGTTTACACTCGAGTCAGTGTTTACACCCGAGTCACTGTTTACACCTAAGTCACTGTTCATGATACCTGAGTCACGAATCACACCTGAAGTACTATATAAACTATATGTGCTAGGCTAGTTAATCAATTACTATACATATATATATCTCAATGCAATACTTGCAAACAGTGCAACATATGCATGAACAACAATTAAGTGCAAAATACAATCACATTTCAGTCCTTTGTTGCATTAAGTGCTGTGCCAAATAAAGATGTAATCCACTTTTTGCATGGTGGTTAAAACCATGCAGTGACGTCTGTGTCCAGATACCCCCCCTTCCAATGGAAACAACCTCCAACTCACACAAACCTCACAAAACCAATCTCTTCATTCTACAAAGTATAAATAATCTCCAAAGTGATTTCCATATGATTTGATAAAAAAACATGAAAATACACACTCACATTTAGTCGTGCATCAACATCACGCACTAGATTATGCATGTGTTAAGGTAGCCATGCACTTTACAAACATCGCAAGACCTCAGTCTTGCGATGGTTGTATTTTCATGACCTCAGTCTTGCGATGGTTGTAAAGTAATTAAAAAAACGTACGATCTGCCCATCTTAAACAGGCAGATCGTACTTGCGATCATCGTACTCCCGATGACCGCAATGCTGAACGGGCAGCGTGCACGTGCGCACAAAGGCACGTTCGGCATTTGTCTCCCGAGCACCGTTCAAACCAGCCGAAAATCGTAAGATTTTTGGCTGGTTTTCTAGCGTGCTCCTTAGACAAAAGACGTGCGACCGTACAGTAGAATCGGTCGCACGCCTTCATTCACACTGCACGATTCTCGTACGATCGCGGGATTTCCTGCGACTCTCGTACGAGAATCGTGCAGTGTGGGGTACCTTTAGACGTATAATAATCGGACTTGTGTCTCAGGTGGGAGAAATGTCGCTGCTGCTGGTGTCCTTTAGAGGTTTTTTTTAATCTGTTTACAGACTACTAAACCAAAATGTTCACCAGCTGCCGGCTGACCTGATGTTATGTTTTATATGTGAATCTAGATGTCCAAACAATTATACTGGAACTAGTTGCTCCACAAAACTGAGGAGGCAACAGGACCAGAGTATGTCATCGGTTTCATCACTGCTGTCACTGGTATTAGCATTGCTATATATTGTCAGGATTACCTGTTGGTCGCTCTCTTATTGTCACATTTGGCCATTAGTTGCACTTACAGTATATTATAACATTTGTCCATTTGTTGCCTTCATATTATCATGATTGCCCATTTGTTGCCTGTGTTTTGACATGATAGCTCTACTTTTAGCTCTTCCATTGCCCCACCCATCACCGCGCACCAATTTCAAGCTCACTGACTTTGAAAAGTTCCTGATTATAGCTGTATATCTGCAGTGTGAGATCTAAGGCACTGTTGCCTCTGACTGTTAAGCTGCCCACACACCTTACAATTTATCTGCAGATTTTCTGTGGTCAGATGGAAAAGGTGCAACAGATTCCTCCATCTACACTTAACTGTGTGGATGGAGTAATCTCTAGACATGTGCGATTCGTTTCGTTACGAATCGAAATTCGTACAAATTTTCCTGAAATTCGTAAATTCGGAAGCATACGAAATCCGAATTGCAGTTTCCGAATTATATCCGAAATACGAAATTCCGTTAACGAATTTCGGATCCGAATTTCTTTGAAACAGGAACTAATATTACCCCTGTGATTGAGGTTGAACAACATGACAAGATTTTTTTTTAAATCCGAAATACGGATCCGCTGCTGCTGAGGGTTGCATTACAATACACAGGCAGGAAATACGAAATTCCGTTGACGTATTTTCGTTCCGTTACGAACATTCGTTCGTATTGGAGTTGATGGTAGTTTTTTTTTAAAGTCCGAAATACGAAATTCGGATACGGAATCCGCTAACGGAATTCGTATTTCGGATACAAAAACAACTACCACATCGACTCCAATATTAACAAAGGTATTTTTGCTTTTTAACTTCATCATAACGAATGTTCGTAAAGCTACGAAAATGTGCCGAAACTAACGAAAATCCGTATTTCGTACGAATCCGAATTGAGTTTCGGATACGAATTACGAAATACGAAATAATGGATATTACGAAACGAAACGGAACTAATTTTTTGACGGCGCACAAGTCTAGTAATCTCCACCTGGGCCAATCTGTTGCACTTTTTCCATCTGACCACAGAAAATCTGCAGATAATTGTAAGGTGTGTGGGCACCTTTAGTCTCAGGAGATCTGGAGTGAAGTTTGGTGATGTCATTACTGTTCTGCTCTCTGTTCTCCTTGCAGAAGACTCTGACAGAAAGAGACAAAGCTAAGCCACCAACAAGATGGCCAGCTAAACACAGAAAAACAGCTCTGAACAAGACATGGTATTACAGTAATGGAGAAAGATCATCTGTAGGGAGACCACAGGCAATACTGAAAAATAGCCCTTCCCCCTCCATCTGCCTCCTAGAGTTCAGTCCCCTTTCAGTATAATAAGAAGATTACATTTCAAACCAAACATTGGCAATAGTATTTCAACGAATCTGTCCAAAGGAACGCGGGCGCACTCTAGTGGAAATTGTGTAAAATTACTTTTGCTCACTAGACAGGCAGAGGCTTACTGAACATCAAGAGAAATGCATAATGACTTAAAATTGGAAGGTTTGTTCCCGTCTTCATTATAAGAAAGCAGAAAACAGACAAATAAATAAAAACTGATTATGAGAAAGTGTTTAAATGTAACCTGTTAGAATATTTGTGTACATGTGTATTTAAGGAGCCCAATTCTATTGAAGAAACATCCAGCAAGAATAACTGTAATAAACATAAGTGCAGTGGAGTGTTATCATCATAAATTTTACATGTTTGATGTCACATTCACACTTTTTAGGGCTTGTTCACACCATCTCCAGGCCAGATCTGGATGCATTTCTATAAACGCGGGTATGTATCACAAACAAACACGGCTGCCTCTAGGTATGTCGTTAAAAATGCTAGTTTTTTATATGTTCATATAAAGCTGATCATATACATTTGTATCTAAAAACACAAAAAATTATATATATATATATATATATATTTTTATTATACTTTAAGTGTCATTATTTAGGTGTAGGTTTAGACCGTTCACAAAAAGGGCATAAGGAAAATTGCCTTGTCTATGCATTGGGCAAGGCTGCCCAGTGCAGCCCATCCCATGTGGTGTGATGTGAATGAGATGTATGATTGCACAACGTAATGCCCGAGCAAGGTTTGATGAGATATAAAGGTGAAAGTGTAAAGTGGACGCATTTCCAACATCCATATATGTGCAGCAAAAGCTCTGTTTTTTCATTTTTTTACTCCTTTCCCTTATTGGTTTTGGGTCAATATTTTTAACTTACCGTGTTTCCCAGAAAGTAAGACCTACCCCGAAAATAAGACCTAGCGCTATCTTCGGGGATTTCTGTAATATAAGACCTACCTTGAAAATAAGACCTAGTTCGGTGGTAGGTCTTATATTACAGACATCCCTGAAGATATCGCTAGGTCTTACCTTCTGGGTAGCTGCACATGTAATTAAATTTTACATGTGAAGACCGGCCGCAGCTCCCTCCCGCCCCCTCGCCCGCCCACCTACCCAGGGGCTCTAAACTCTCCGTTTTTTTTTGCCTATAGCAAGCAGTAGATATAGGCAAAAAGTAAAAAAACAAACAAAAAAAACCCGCTTTAACAGCGGTTTAAACTTACCTTGTTATGGCTGCGCGCTCCCGCCCCAGAATCCGAAACTGCTCAGGCGGCCGCAAAGGATTGTTCTGTTTTTATACTATTTATACTATTTATTACTAGGGATGCACCGATACCACTTTTTTAAGACCGGGTACGAGTATCGATACTTTTTTTCAAGTACTCGCCGATACCAATTACCGATACTTTTCTTAAAGGGACAGGTCACACTTTTTTTAAAGCAAAGCAAATGATTTTAGGTCAGTTTCTTAATATTTATATTAATATATTAACGGCCGGCCTGTACAGATCCGTGCTTCGGATGGGTCCTGTCTGCGTCCGAGCAGGGACACCCGCAGTACGCAGCATGAATCTGTACGGGCCGGCTGTTAGTCCTGTGAATGAGGCCTAAATGTAAGTTTAAGATTATTTTTTTACTTTTGGAAAAGCTTGGTGGAGTTATAATTGGAGCAAAAGCAGAGGTTTTGCCTGCGATATTGCAACATGCAGGTGCAAAACTATGGATTCCAACCTAGGATTCATAGCTGAGTAAATACAGCATGAATAAATAAAATAACATTTTTTTCCATTGCTGAATAGTGATTATATCAAGTAAGGATTCATCTTTGACCATGCTGTATTAATAAAACATTGGCATTCTTGGACCTATCTTTTGTATTTTTTAAATGTGCCAGGTATACAGAATTGGCTATAGCTGTGCCACACTATACAATACAGTGTTCTGGAGTCTGGACATGTGCTCATCTATTTTCCCCACTATGGGGATACAAGCCTTAGTTAGCAATGGCATGATCTAAATATTAATTTCATTATTCAATGTCTTTTTTTTATATTATAAACTTTATAATATTTAAAAAAAAAGACATTAAATAATGAAATGAAAACTTTATAATATAAAAAAAGACATTGAATAATGAAATGAAATGAATATTTAGATCTAGATATGCTAACTAAGGCTTGTATCCCATAGTGGGGAAAATAGATGAGCACATGTCCAGACTCCAGAACACTGTATAGCAGTGGTTCTCAACCTGTGGGTCATGACCCAAAAGTGGGTCGCAACCCACAGTTGAGGGGGTCGCCATGTGCCTTGTGCTATGCTAGGTAAGAGACTCCTCAGCATCCTCCTAGTGCAGCAGTGTCAGTTCCCCTCGATGGTGCTGCAGCAGTGGCGGTCGGAGGGGATCTGAAAGAGGGAATAGGGAGGAGTGAGGGAAGGTGAGTGCCACTAGCCACCACTCAGATACTAGTATTGGTGCACCCCTAAATGTTACCATTGGGGTCACCACAACTTGGCAAATGTTACCAAGGGGTCCCGGCCCTAGAAAGGTTGAGAACCACTGCTGTATAGTGTGGCACAGCTATATCCAATTCGGTATACCTGGTTTTATAATATTAAGCCAGATATACAGAATTGGATATAGCTGTGCCACACTATACACTAAACATTACAGGCATATATATTTTTGTGCCATGTGCCCAGCCGCCATGCGGTGCTGCTAACCTGCTTCGTCAGCTCCATCTCCTTCAGCCACTTCGTGTCACAACCTACTCATCTGCTCCGTGCTGGCCTCTTCTCCCGCTGATTGGCCGATTGGGTGATTGACAGGCTTCCTCACCAGTCAGGAGTGAGGACTTGGAGGCAGAGTTTACCTCAGCCGTTCGCCCGTGGATGGAGGAGGAGTTCACGGACATGTTTTTTCATTGCAGATGCTATGGAGGTCCTGTGTGCGGCGGTTTCGTGTCCTTAGGAATGGCGGGTGCGGCACAGGTACTCGTTTTAGGTATTGGAGTATTTGCACGAGTACTCATGCAAATACTCGGTATCGCCACCGATGCTTGTATCGGTGCATCCCTAATTTAAGGTACCGTATATACTCGAGTATAAGCCGTCCCGAATATAAGCCGAGGTACCTAATTTTAGCAAAAAAAACTGGGAAAAAGTATTGACCCGAATATAAGCCGAGGGTGGGAAATGAGGCAGCTATTGGTAGATAGATACCAATAAAATGACATTAATATTTATTTAAAAGAAAAATAACCTAGCTCTGTAAGTGGAAAAGGGGGTACAGGGCTACATATCATGTACTACGGATCATTTAACCCATTCATATTAGCAGAGGATAATTGTAAATCTATTGTTCAGTGCACTCTATATGTAGTATATAGTACATGTACATATAGAGTATGATGTGGAACTCTAGGCATATATAAAAGACAAACATTATTGCAGTTCTGTATTCATTATATTACTAGATCATTAAAAGGAGAACTATGGGGTAAGTGTTTTTCCCCATAGTTCGCTTAAGGATCACGGTAGGACATATACTAGTGTCCTCCCGTGACCCAAAGATCAGTATATCGTGAGCTACAGCTCCCTCCCCCCACCCGTTCTTCCAGTCAGTGCTGGAGGATCAGAGCGGGGAGGGGAGGATCGGAGTGGGGAGGGGGGGAATCCCTACAGGGAGCCGTGAGTGACAGTCCCTGCTCTCTGCAGGGAGGTGATGGGGAAGTGAGCGAGCGACGGTATGTGTTCGCTCACTTCCCGATCTATTGAGCCGACCTGTGACAGTCTCATTGTCACACGTCGGCTCGTACTATAAGGATGAGTGATTTTCACTCACCTCATAGTTCTCCTTTAAGTGCCTAAATGTGATTTCCTACTGGCCTCTTGTAGTCCTTGTACAGCAGGCAGAGTGTGAAGAGACAGAAGCAGCACAAGGAGACAATCAGTCATGTGCTGGCAACGAGCATGCTAATAGGAGGAAAAAGCAGAGTGGCTGAATGATGAGCTCATCACTGTGCTGCTTCTCCTATCACTTTCCAGTCACAGGCATGGTGCTGACCCGTGAAGGCCTAGCCTCAGAAGAAGTAGATTAAATGATTCTAGCCATCAATGAACAAGGAAGATTGGAAACGTGTTGTGCTGGAAAAGATGTACTGTAAAGGGCTCCAGACAGAAGGTGGGTATTGAAGTAGACGCTTGCAGAAAGGCCTGATGAAACGTTGGAATGTTGAACCTATGATATGATGTCTTGACTCCCATGGAAGACCTATGAGTGCCTACCAGTCCTTTGTACAACTACATTTGTGTGGAGCGCCAAGGAAGTATTTGTTGGATTGATTGCTGGTACCACTACTGTATAAAATATATATATATGATACTTTGTAACAGATTCCAATAACGCTATAGAGTAATGACCTCCTTTTAGGCAGGAGTATCAGGGCTATTGGGCAAATAAAATGCTAGATATCAATAGGCGTAAAGCCACAAACATTTTTGTATTACCATTTTCTTCTGAGCTGCATATGAGAACTCATGAAGACCTACCAATCATGAACTTCATATTGCATATATTTTACCAGTTCATACATACATACATGCATCCCTAGCTGCACAACTGATAGTCAAATGCATGACCATAACCTTTCTTTAGAACATTTTGTTTGTTTGTGACCTTTACATTGTTCACTGTTTTAAATGATTTGGTTATGTGATTGACCATGTCACTTTTCACGTATTTTGCTGAGTTGCTCTGTGATTGACTGTGATCTCTAGATTTTATTGAGCTGGGAAAGGATTTTACTAAGGCAGACTCTCTTGGGGGGGGGG
>NW_017306839.1:403040-412489 GCF_000935625.1 Nanorana parkeri
GGCTGACAATTTCCTTGTGTCTGTATATTATATATGTATATATATTATAAAACTGATTGTGGTGAGGTTTTCAGTAAAAGAAGTGGCTCTACTCTACAGCATTTTTCTGCAAGTCCAAGACAACCTGATTATGAACCTTCAGTGGACGGGTACTTGATGCTCAGGACTCAAAGGAAATTGGTTGAATGCTGATGGGCAGGCTTCTTCCCGTTAAAGGATTGGTGCTGTCTCTCATAGTGATGAGTCTGCACAGGATAGCCCTGGAGAGGAAGTAAGTGAAGCAGCAAAAGTTGTATATTTTATTTTATAGCCTACAAGACGTGCGACCGTTTCTACTGTACGGTCGCACGTCTTTTGTCTAAGGAGCATGCTAGAAAACCAGCCGAGAATCGTACGATTTTCGGCTGGTTTTTAAGATGATCGTAAGATCAATGCCGCATGGACCGATGTGCGCACGCGCACACTGCCCGTTCAGCATTACGGTCATCAGAAGCCCGCCCGTCAGGGGGGCGGGCTTGTGATGATCGCAAGTACGATCTGCCTGTCCAAGATGGGCAAATCGTACGTTTTTTAAATTACTTTACAACCATCGCAAGACTAAGGTCTTGCGATGGTTGTAAAGTGTATGGCACCTTTAAACTAGCAGTTTGATGGACTAGAAATTCGATCCAGGTGTTTTGGGTAAAGAAAAGTTTAACTTTGTTGCAAAGATGGGAGACAGGTTTCTAATGAGTGTCTGTGACCCTCTAAGAATTCCAGGGACTGTGTTTGTTCTGAAATTTGTATTACCTTACAGCGGACCTTCACACTCAAAAATCAAATTCTACCTATGCATCCCTCTATGTATGATGATTAATAATAACATAGATATGTCAGGTGTAAAATGCTGTCATTGTGAAATACTTACACTTGCAGAGCATTCACTTTCTGCTTTGAAAGGGCAAAATGACTTCAGTTTGCCAAAGCAATGCACACTGGGATTGCCTTGTCATTTAAATGATGATGATGTAAGTGCCAAAAGCATTGCATCATGGGAAGGTTACATCAGCAGAGCATTGCTGGGAAATCTCATTTGTAATCTCATGAGATCTCAGGGAAAGGCATTTCCCTCCCCTGAGATGATGTGAATGGTCACATGTCTAGTAGAAAGGCATCATGGCACACTCACAAACTAGCATGTAAAACAACTTGTCTCACCACTAAGGACAATGACAGAGGTTTGGATACACGTCTTCTGCAAAGGATGTGTAAGCCGCACTGCCGCGCCAAGGCACCTCTTATAGTGCGGTCCTAACTCTAAACTATGAGAGTCTCCATCTTGGAGCACATGGGGCAGAAGATATCAAATTGGGTGCAGGCTTGTCAGGAGGACGCCCCACCTCCTTAAAGGTACAGAAACACACAAGGGATCCCGCACATCCCATTGGCAGCTGAGAAACCCCATGCGTCGCTGCACCAAATCGGTAAAGCAAAACAAACGACAAACGCACTCAACAATTTGTTACCATGGGATGTGCGGGATCCCTTGTGTGTTTCTGTACCTTTAAGGAGGTGGGGCGTCCTCCTGACAAGCCTGCACCCAATTTGATATCTTCTGCCCCATGTGCTCCAAGATGGAGACTCTCATAGTTTAGAGTTAGGACCGCACTATAAGAGGTGCCTTGGCGCGGCAGTGCGGCTTACACATCCTTTGCAGAAGACGTGTATCCAAACCTCTGTCATTGTCCTTAGTGGTGAGACAAGTTGTTTTACATGCTAGTTTGTGAGTGTGCCATGATGCCTTTCTACTGTTCTACTGTTCAAAGCCCATTTCGTGTGCACCTTACTGTACAACTGGTAACAAATTGTTGAGTGCGTTTGTCGTTTGTTTTGGTCACATGTCTAGTCACATGTGCCAAAATTCCAGCAGTAAAATGAGATCTAGTAATCTGCCCTTAGTAAACATGGCCACTGTCAGAAGACTCGGGAAGAAAAGAGAAACAAGGTATGCAAAGAATACAAAGCCGGCAATTATCTAGAAGTCTGTGTATGTAGATTGTCATTACTAAACATTTCTAGAGGTGTGTTTGTTGTTATTTTGAAGATATGGGTAAAGGACCGCTTTAAAGCCAATTTCTACCTTTATAAGTGATACAACATTTATTGTGGTGATGTAGAGGTGCAGTGATGATGTACTGTATATGTGTGTACATCACATGTGTCAAACTCAAGGCTCAGGGGCCGAATCCGGGCCACCAGGCAATTTCCTAGACTTCTACTTTCAGATCTAAGTATTAAGTTATTACTAAAACCAGTGATAATCAAATGCAGAGCCAATTATGATAAAGATTAGACATTTATATAGTCTTACAGGCCCTTTGAGGGCAACCATAATGTTGATGCGGCCCTCGATTAAATTGAGTTTGACACCCCTGGTGTACAATTTCATGACTCACATTGCTGGCATTGGGCTTATCAATTAAAAATTCCCTTCACAAGAAACTCAATCTGACACTGGGGTTGGATTGTCTTGTAAGGGATGTAAAGCAGCTGACCCCCTCCATGTGAGTCATCATAACAAGATCACTGCACACCAGCTCTGCCTCTCCAGGTCACTCTGCACTGTTCCGGCGGTGTTGCCACTATGAATATTAATGAATGGGGAGAGAGAGCTCAGTTTCCACAGAGAATCTTGTCCACAAGGAAAGCACAGCATTGTGGGAAATGTAGTTTTCCATACTTATTTTTGAAATACCTCTACAAAGGTGAAATGGGCTTTAAACGCTTTGTTGTTGTTTGCAACTAGTGCATAGTAATCACATAGGTATAATAACTGCATACATAGCCACTCCACTGAAGTCCATTTCTAGTAAGGTCATCTGACTTGTACAGCTTTATTAAACAATGCAGATGTGTATATTTATTCCAAGCTTTGCATAAGAAGTCCAACCATGGAGAATGTAATTATCTACACAGAATTGTGCAAGTTGTACTATAAATTGGTAGACATTATCCAATGGAATGGAAATTCCTGATGAATTTACCATGACCTAGTTCTAAGGATTTCTTTATTTTACCAAAACAAAAATCTGAGGACAGCGTCACTTTGTGGATGTTTAACTGAGATCTCATTGCTCATTGTAAATACGTTTTGGGGTCTTGGAGACTTCAATGAAGCTTTACTTTTAAGCTTTCTTAGGGTTTGTATGGTTTCTGTAGGATTTGTTTCTCCAGACACGTCTGATTTTCTGTTCTGCCTGTGTATACTGCCATACATCATGGCATTGTTTATTGCAAGTTATTGCTCTGCATAAAATATCAATAAAATGAATATCTTAGACAGGAAGAATTTCCCTGAAAACTGGGTTGTCATAAACTTGAAGTAAAGGTTCAGGTGGGTTGTCATAAACTTGAAGTAAAGGTTCAGGTGGGTCAATGCCAAGAGGAATCCTGGAAATCTCTGTAAACAAAACAACGTGTATATGTTAGAAAAAAATATTTTTTAAATAATGAGATTCTTAAAGTAGATATAAACCCAGTCATTAAAATCTGATGTAAGCTTTAACACATTTGTGTAATATCAAAATATGTTTTCAATCTATATAAACCTGTAGCATTTACCTGGTGATCATGCCACCACTTCCTGCTATGGGGGGTGACAAATGTCTCCCAATTGGGCTTCTGCATTGTAACCTTGTTACATGCAACCCTGATGGAGACATCTAGCAGTTGTGTCGACGCACACAGTACGTAAATGTAAAAAAAGTGTTTAATTTTTTATACACAGCACTTTAGGAACAAATGTTGTCCAGTTAAGAGTTTAGATACACTTTAAATAATTTTATATATTCTATAGTACATTTCTATTATATATAGTTTGTAAAAAAAAAATCTGTAGTTTAGCTTTAAGGTAAAAGGCTTCCCCAGCATTGCTGTGTCTGGCTTGAAAGTTATATGTACCTGTGCAGCAGGGAGGTCTTCCCCTCACCCTCATAACTCTGAAAATAACCATTGTGAGGCAACTGATGAGTCATTGAGTAACACCCTGGCATCGCTTCTGGCAAATAGTGCTCTACTCAACCCCATCGAAAGCCTCCTCCATGGGGCTAAAGCTACACGTGTGTTGTAGTGGCTTCTTACTGGCTGCTCAAGTGAGAAAGTGACGAGGTCAGGCAGACTTTGAACCACTCATGCTGTACAGATTCCAGCCCTGCCTGCTGTGATGTCATCATATCATGACATACCCAAGGGGAAGTTTTTACTGGCGCTACTGGCACTTATAATTATGGACGGGAGTGAATGTTACTTTTTTAACAAGCTGTCCATAAATTAGCAAACAGTTGGAAATCGTGCGGGGTAGGAATGATGCAAGCAAAGCATAGCTAAGAAAAATTGTAGTTGTCAAGAACCTGCTGCAGGTTAGCTAGAATACCTGCTAGTGGCACTGTGGTTCCTGGAACTCAATGTTGAATGTCGGTCTCCTCCAGCAAGCATCTTACAGCAGAGCTTAACAGTTCACCACCATAGCTGTTGGGAGGCTATTTATCCGCTCCTCCTTGTTTACTCTTTGCCTCTACATTTCGCATGTTCAACTTTGTGCCCAGGGCCGGATTTCCCACAAGACCAACTGAGGCCTGGCCTCGGGGCGGCAGGGAGCAGAGGGGCGGCAGGGGTGAGGAATTCCTATCGTCCAACACCCGGGACATGCAGTTCCGGGCACCGGGCGGGTAATTGTTTTCTACATTTAGCCCTGCTTTGGGCAAGCAGAGCTAAATGTACAGCAGGGAAGCCGTCAGTTTGTTTGCAAATTATTTCGGCAATGTCGCCGAGATCACTTGTATGCTGCCTGCAGGTCTGTCCCCTCCCGCCGCCCCCTTTCCGCCAGCTACCTCTCTCTCCGCCAGCTGGAGATCCTCTCTTCAGGCTGGAGAGTGGATAGCAGAGCTGAGAACGTCCATTCTCCGCACTGCTCTGTGTAAACCGGGGAGCTGCACTCGCAGCCTTCCCCTCTCAGCTGTCATAGGAGAGCCAGCACAATACTCTACTCAAACTCCTGTATTGGAGGTGGCAGGTTCAATAAAGAGAACCTGTCACCCCCAAATTCTATCACACAGGGGCTTGTTAGTTCCTGTGTGATAGCAATAAAGTTAAGTTAAAAAAATTGATAAAATTATACAATAAATAAAAATTAAGTAAAAAAAACTAAAAGATAATAAGATAAAAAAATTATAAAAAATAAAAAATAATAAGAAAAAAATATAAAAAAGTGAAAGATAATAAGATAAATAAAAATGTAAAAAAAAGTAAAAAAAATAATTAAAATAAAAAAATAAGTAAAAAAAAAGCAGCAGTGAGAGTAAATATGGCCCATTGTGTATCCTGAACCAACCTGAGCTCACATTACCTGTTCCTGTTCTGCTGCTGACCTGTATAAACCCTTCTTACTTGTTTGTGTGCTGGATTGTTTTATGTCTGGTGTTGTTTGTGTTGATGTGAGCACAATAAACCGTATTGTCTTTCACTTTAACGGTTATCAGTGTTAGGTTTCCTGTTCATGAAATCTAATCCTGCCACATGTCAGAATAATATTAAAGTGCTAAGGTTTATGACAGTCTAAAATCAATATAAATGTCTAACCTAGGAAAATACATTTGTTTTTCTTTTTTTCTTTTCTTAATGTTTGTATGCCTATAAGTATCACAGTGGTTAGTATCAGCTCAGTATAAGGACATAAGGGTCTTGAGGAATCCAGGCTTAATTATATGTATCCAATAACTAATCATTTGTCTACACCAGCGATTCTCAACCAGGGTTCTCAAACTGTGTAGCCTCAGGACCCACATTTCATCTTGCTCATTAGGTTAGCGACCCAAGTCGCACTGCAATCAAATGCACGGCATTAGTGTACTGCGCCTTTTGGTGCAGGTGTACGAACTGTGGGTGGGAGGTGCCTTTGGGGTACCATTCAAATGAATGCATGGTAGGTGCGATTGTGTGGTACAGTGAGTTAATTGCACGGTACTATGTGATTATCACCCTGTACTAGTGTAAATGGGCCCTCAAAAACACTGAAATGCATACAAAATCACAGGCACAATCTCAGACACTATCAATCTCAGACACAGACATTCTGACACACACACTCCTAAAAAATTAAATTTTTTTAAAGGTCCACCTGTAATGAAGCTCTATCCATAGGTGCAGTGCTTGTACAGCCTCCATGCGTGCCCGTAGAGGTGCCGGCGGGAGCCAGAATGTGATGTCCAGGCACCTCCTACAGGACACGCGAGGAAGCTGTAAGCAATGCATGTGTGGATGAAGCTCCCTTGCGGCCATAGCCCCATCCAATCCCACCTCAAGCTGACACTCGGTGCTGGGCAGCATATTTTGAATGGCTGCTTGGCGTGAGAACTGACAGTGCTGCGCTAGGTGGAGGCAGAGGAGCCTCTCACCTAGGAAAGTGGAAGGCATGCGGCGACCCACTAAACACGGAGTCGCAACCTCTTTTGGGTCACGATCCACCAGTTGAGAACCAAGGCTCTTAAGGTTGCTAGGGGGTTCCTGGAGTGGCAGATTGTCCTGATAGTGCAGAGTTTCAGAGCCAATATCATTGGCCAGAGAAAGCAGCTGGACACCAATGATCTTTTAAGCTGTCTGTAAGGATGGTATTATTTCAACTGGCCACCAATGTAAGAGGGGCAATATTCCCACTGACCGACAATGCAGGTGGCTTTCTTCCAACTGACCACCAATATAGGGGACATCCTTCCTCTTACTGAACATAGATGTACAGGGAAGCCTCTTTTACTGACTATATAATAAAAGGGTGTTTTTTTTAGCTGCTGACTACTAATGTAAGGGGGAGCATACTTCCTACTGACATCCACTGGAGGGGGCATTCTTTCCCTTACTAAACATAAATATATGGGGACACCTCCACTACCAGTCACCAATGTAAGCAGGGCCGTCTTTAACGCAGGGCAAAAGGGGCAGTTGCCCAGGGCCCAATCATTGTTGTGGGGCCCAAAGCAGCTGCCCCTTCAGCCCACATAAGATAAACACATGGCAGCCTCACCTGTGTAGGCAACCGCTGTCTCACCTCATTCTTTTCTCTCTCCCCTTGCTGTCTCTCCCCGCTCTCTCCCCTGGCTGTCTCTCCTCTCTCTCTATTCTGGTTGTCTCTCTCCTGGCTGTCTCACCTCATTCTTTTCTCTCTCCCCTGGCTGTCTCTCCTCGTTCTCTCCCATGTCTGTCTCTCCTCCCTCTCTCCTCGTTCTCTCTTGTTTATTCTAAAAAAAGTTGCAGTGTGGTGTTAGACTGTTCGGGATTCGCTTGAAGAAAAGGCAGCAACCCTTGCAGCACCATTCTGTTTACTATGCGTTCGGCATCACATAGTGTTGCCCCCACCTCTTCCATATGCTGCTGTTAGGGCCAGGGGGGGGGAGGGGGGGCAAGAAATTGTTTGCCCAGGGTCCAATCAGTATTAAAGACGGCCCTGAATGTAGTAGAACCCTTCACTGAACACCAGTACAAGGAGGCATTTCTCTACTGACCACCAATACAAGGGAGTCTTTCTTCTGGAAATAATTATTGTTTTTAATATTGTGATTATTTTATCATATACATTGTGCTAAAAAGATCCACATAGGGTGTCATGTATTCCATGTATGATACATTTGTTATTCTTTTATTTATTATTATATCTGTAACTTACTAATCTTGCTAGTTGCAGTGAGCTGTAGATACAAATGTTAGAAGGGGTTCCCTGAGACCTGAAAGCTATTTCAAGGGTGCCTCTGGGGTAAAAACTTGTTTTACAAACACTTACAAAGTTACACAGCAACTGCTTTCAGTAGTCTTGTGGCTTCTGTACTATTGAGAGTTGCACACGGTAGATAGTCTCTTTTCCATACATAACATGAAATGTAGACATTGCATAAACTCACCATTGACAAGTTGAAAGCTCTGGTGACCATGCATATTCATAGGTAAAGTATATCCAAGTACGTTGGTAAACACATTCGCTCTCACTGCGTCCCCTAAGTCTGTAGCCAGTATCACATGTGATTTCAATTTTATCTGAAGAAGAGAATCCATGGCCATGGATTTCAGGATCGTAACTGATGCCATTTTTAAGAGTTACACGCCCATTTCTAATATTTGGTGAACTGCAACCATTTTCTGCAAAAAGAAAATTATATATGAAAACCTTAAAAATGTGCCTCTTGCTCCCTTTTGGTCTGTTAAAAAAGAACTCTGGAGTTTTATCAAACTTACCTTTGCAGTTGGGCCACCCTGCAAGGACTGCAAGATTAAGTGCTCGTTTTGGTCTATGGGTGCAAATAAAGAAGATATGTTCACCAGATCAGTGGCTCTACGGCAGTCAGCACTCACCTCTTTTCCCCTCTGCTTTGGCATGTCCCTCAGCATCCTCACATCTAATGCTAATGAATGGACGTGCATTAGACATGATGATTTGAGTGGTCCATAGACTGCTGGAGCCCAGGGAAGTAGAGGCTGTGCGGACCGGCCTAGCATATATCTTCTGTTTTTCAGCCCCTAAACTAAAATGAGCCCTTAACCCTTGCAGTGTAGTGGTAGATCCCACTGTAATGGTTCATTTTGTAACTATACCATGGAATTATTTTTGTAATAGCTGTTCCACAGGTGCACAAAAAACTGGTAATCCTGCAAGAAATGCAGTGAGCTGCTAACATCCTGTACACTCTGACCCTGATTTACTAAAGATGTAGAGCATGTTCACTTTCAAAGTGCATTTTCAATAAAATTATAATATAAATATAATTTAATATAATAAAATAAAATAATAAAAAAAGTTTCCTTAATCTCCACTTAGTGTTTTTATACCATGACATCCAAACTGGGTACCAGTATTATAGGAGCAAGGTAGAGGTCTAATATGAATATATTTAGAGTGAACCTATGAGTAACTGTACAAGTCTGTATAGATAACATTCCAAACATGTCCAAATATACACCAACAGCATCATTTTTCTAACAAGCATTTTTTATTCTTAAAAAGCCATATTTGAGCCCCAATCTAGTGAATTTACCTAGGCTGAGATTATATTATCAGTTATTATTATGATTATATAATTAATATTATTCATGCCCCCACCTCTTCTGCTACATGTCAGTCTGCCTCCTCCCACTTGCTCCATGTCAGTCTTTTGCACCCCATGTTGCCAGCTGAAGCACCCCCACCAGCACCACCACCAATGTCATGGTAGCAGGGCTAGCCTGGCATTGCTGGGAGTGGGACTGGTGGTGCCAGATTTTGCACATTCTGACATGTAGCCAACATGCCTGGGTCAGTTTGCTACCCTCAGGGGCTTTTTATGCTGCTGCGTTGCCCATTTAGTCTGCAGCAGATGAAAACAAACAAGCAAATGCATATATATTGTAATATATTATTTGCCTGCTTATGCTTCTGTGTGTGAATTAAAATA
>NW_017306839.1:412606-419732 GCF_000935625.1 Nanorana parkeri
GTGTTTTACTATATAATTGTGTTATCATGGAAATATTTTTTTATAATGGCACACAGTAAAATAATAAAAAACATGGCATTATATTAAAAAACTATTTTTTTTTTGTAAAGTAGCTGGTCTTGCCTAGGGTGGAGAATAGTCTAACACCTGCCCTGCTAACATACAAAGCCATCCCAAGACCTCCTGCTCTCTAGCTTCCTCGTCACCTCCTCCCATGCTAGCTTTCAAGACTTCTCCAGAGCCTTTTCCACCCTCTCTTTATTCAAATCTGTCTGCCCTTAGGCAATCCCTGAAAATTCATCTCTTCATGGAAATCTATCCCGTTTTTTTGTTTCACTTTCCCCTTCCATTTAGATTGTAAGCTCTCGAGCTGGTCTTCATAACCCTCTCATCTTGAATTGTATTGTACCTGTACGGTCTCCCTTTTTAGTGTAAAGCACTGGGCAAACTCTGGCCCTATATAAATCCTGTATAATAATAATAATAATAATAAAAATAACTTTACCAGTTCACAGATTGGGAATTTGTAACTCCACTGAGAATTTTCTTTACATGATAGTCTTTTCCTCCCATTTAGTTTGTAGCCTTCATTACAATCCAGGGTTATTGAATCATATTCGTAATATCCTTTTGCCTTCTTCCCATGTAATACTTTTCCATTAATTAATTTGGGCTCTGGACAGAATGCTCCAGTAAGAAATAAATGCAAATGAAAAATAAATAAATACACATTTGTCATACTGTTTAAAAAAAGTTTTAGATTTGTGAATACTTCCATTTAATATGTATGTACAATTGCTGCCAATTTTGCCTTACAAGAGAAGAAAAAAATCCTTCCTGATCCCCATAGTCAGTCAGCTCACTTACTTGAATCAGGATTTTTCTCTTCTGGTACTTAGTAATTAAAGTGGTAGATATTATTAAAGAAAATGATCAAGTCCTTTTAAATGCCAATACTGTTTTTTTTATCATTACTACTTTTTTTTATAAAACATTCCACCACGTAAAGTTGAACTCCAGGTAGATATAAAAGAGACACATGAATGTGATGCTGCATTCATTAATACATCAGTAAATGTATTTATTTACTTGAAAGCAGTATAACGAACTGAATTTGATTCGGTATCAGTCTCTTGCAATCCATGTACAGCAGAGCTTAGAATGGGGATGGAGAAGCAGCACAGGGAGCCAATCAGTTGTGCTGTAGTGCAAGGAACTTGTTGATAAGAAGAATGAGCACATGATCTCATCAGTGTACTGCTTCTCCTTTTACAGTCCAGTCATAGGCTGGGGGAGGGGCAAGACCTGTAAGTGTTAATGAACTGCAGAACCGAAAAATCAGGTCTCCTTCCATGCCAAACAGGGCCATGCTGTGTAGCAGAGCTATGTAAATCTCAGAATGAATAGACTGATATACAAATACTTTGGGAGGTAAAACAGCTCTTATATATGTGTGTTCAGGTGTTTGCCTGGAGGTCAGCTGTAACCAGTCTTACAACCAGTCAAAAAAGCTAAACTGAATATAAAATCTTCTCTTCCATGCGCAACTGATACCCCCTTCGTCATAATGAAAAAAATATATATGCATAGATGTTTAGTTTTAATGTTTTTGTATATATCTTAATGCTTTATAGGGATGCACTTCCAACTTTTTAACATTTTTAAAAATGTTTTCAAATTATTTTTATTTATTTATTGTACTTTACTGTTGGGGGCTTTGTGGAAATATCAGGGCTCTAAACAGACCCCTGATATTTCCCTTTTAAAATATGAAAAGATATTGAGGATACAGAGTCCTCAATGTCTTTTTCTGCAGCCCCTGTTGGAAATGAACAGGAAGCCCCTATACTGAGTGTTCCTGTTCATTCATAAACTGTTGAGATAGTAACAGCCACTATATCCACAATCATGAATGAACAGGAGGTGAATAGACCACTTCCTGTTCATTCATAACTGGGGACACAGTAAGCATACTATGTTATTTGCAAACACTCAGCGATCAGTTCGTTCTGATCGCTGAATGCTTGTACTCCGCTCACCTTCCTAACCCGCCTGTCACAGGAGGCTAAGCAGGGTGGTGTGGGAGGAGAGCTCGGCCTGCTGTGACAGCTGACAGCTCTCTCCTCCCCGTACCGCAGCGGTCAGCCTCCTGACAGATTCTCTCCTCCCTGTTGACGCCGATCTGTGTCCCCTCCAATCCCTGCTGCCTCTGCCAACACATAGCAGCGGGGATCGGAGGGGACACATACTGGCACCCAGTAGGTAGGAGAGAAACTAGGGATACACTGAATTTGTGGCCGCATTTTCTGCCATTTTGGTACTATCGGCATTTTGCCCATAGTACCATTTTAAGCCAAAATGATGTTTTGGTGCATCCAAATGTTCTATTATTTGTGGGAAAAATAAAACATTTTAAAATATTTTTCTTTTTTTATTCAGCTAATTATGTAAATAATTATAATATATTAAATATATAAATATCATTATAGACATGCTTGGCCAGTCCATCACCTTGTCCCTCAGCTTCTTTAGCAAGGCAGTGGTTGTCTTGGAGGTGTGTTTGGGGTCGTTATCATGTTGGAATACCGCCCTGCGGCCCAGTCTCCGAAGGGAGGGGATCATGCTCTGCTTCAGTATGTCACAGTACATGTTGGCATTCATGGTTCCCTCAATGAACTGTAGCTCCCCAGTGGCGGCAGCACTCATGCAGCCCCAGACCATGACACTCCCACCACAATGCTTGACTGTAGGCAAGACACACTTGTCTTTGTACTCCTCACCTGGTTGCCGCCACACACACTTGACACTATCTGAACCAAATAAGTTAATCTTGGTCTCATCAGACCACAGGACATGGTTCCAATAATTCATGTCCTTAGTCTGCTTGTCTTCAGCAAACTGTTTGCGGGCTTTCTTGTGCATCTTTCTTGTGCATCTTTAGAAGAGGCTTCCTTCTGGGACGACAGCCATGCAGACCAATTTGATGCAGTGTGCGGCATATGGTCTGAGCACTGACAGGCTGACCCCCCACCCCTCAACCTCTGCAGCAATGCTGGCAGCACTCATACGTCTATTTCCCAAAGACAACCTCTGGATATGACGCTGAGCACGTGCACTCAACTTCTTTGCTCGACCATGGCGAGGCCTGTTCTGAGTGGAACCTGTTCTGTTAAACCGCTGTATGGTCTTGGCCACCATGCTGCAGCTCAGTTTCAGGGTCTTGGCAATCTTCTTATAGCCTAGGCCATCTTTATGTAGAGCAACAATTCTTTTTTTCAGATCCTCAGAGAGTTCTTTGCCATGAGGTGCCATTTTGAACTTCCAGTGACCAGTATGAGAGAGAGCGACAACACCAAATTTAACACGCTGTACACTCACTACTTTACATTGTAGCAAAGTGTCATTTCTTCTGTGTCGTCACATGAAATGATATAATACAATATTTACAAAAATGTGAGGGGTGTACTCACTTCTGTGAGATACTGTATACACACACACACACACACACACACACACTACTGAAAATATAAAATAGTTTAAAAGGAGAACTATGAGGTGAGTGCTTTTCACTCACCTCATAGTCCTAGCCGACCTGTGACAATGAGACTGTCACAGGTCGGCTCAGTAGATCGGGAAGTGAGCGAACATATACCGGCGTTCGCTCACCTCTCGATCCTGTCACAGCTCCCTGCCGTGACAGGGGAGGGACTGGATTCCCCCTCCCCGCTCCGATATCGCTGACTGGCGGATCGGACGGGGGAGGGGGCGGGTACAGCTGGCTCTGCCTCTAGATAGGCAGAGCCAGCTTTCACGCACGCAGCTGGGCGGATCCAGACATAATTGTCGGGATCCGTTTCAGCTGCGGCATCTCAGTATATATACTGAGCTTAGGGTGACGGGAGGACTAGCGTCCTCCCATTACCCTAAAGAGAAATGGGGGAAAGCCTTAACCCCATAGTTCTCCTTTAAGCGGGCTTCATCTAATTTGGCTCACTCAAATGTATTAAAAAAAAAATATTAATGATTATTGAACTTACCCAGCTCACAGGTTGGCAAATTGGGATTCCACTGGAAATCATTTCCACAGGTTACTTTGTTTGCACCATTTAGATTAGAATTTGTATCACATGCCAGTGTTATTGAATCCCTAACTTTATATCCATCAGTTTTCTTCCCTCGTATTACTTTTCCATGTAACAGTCTAGGCTCTGGACAGAATGCTCCTGTAGAAAATAAATGAAAAGGCAAAAAATATGTTTTTTTTCTGTGTTCTTTCACAAAGCCTTTCTCTGTACATATAAAAACAATTGTATAAGAAACTCGTTTCAAACCCCCTCACACCTTCCACCAAAATTAGAGTTAATGCATTTGTTACTTGCCTTAAAGGAGAACTATGGGGTTAAGGCTTTTCCCCATAGTTCTCCTTAGGGTAACGGGAGGACACAAACTAGCGTCCTCCCGTTACCCTAAGCTCAGTATAACGCGAGATACAGCTCGCGGTATACTGAGACGCCGGAGCGGATCCCGACATGGACGTCGAGATCCGCCCAGCTGCGTGACTGACAGCTGGCTCTGCCTATCTAGAGGCAGAGCCAGCTGTACCCGCCACCTCCCCGTCCGTTCCGCCAGTCAGCGCTGGCGGATCGGAGCGGGGAGGGGGGAATCCAGCCCCTCCCCTGTCACGGCAGAGAGCTGCACAGTCTGCACAAAGACTGCACAGTCTGCACGGCTGTGCAGCTATCACTGGCTTTTTCCTTGGTCCATGCATTTACTTATGTTTGTGTTTTTTCCATCGGTCTAAGGACCGCTGACATCATTACTTCCTATGCAGCTCCGTTGACTTGCATTAGACATGAGGATGCTGAGGGGGAGAGCAGTGAGTGGTCACTGCTGCAGGACAGAGGATCAGGTGAGTATATCTTCTTACAGCCCCCCTAGATAAAATCATCACTTGACCCTTGTAGTGCATGGGTAGCCCTACTGCAAGGGTAGGTTTTTTTTATATTTCAGAGTTCTTCTTTAATGAGTAGTTTACACAGATCATGACAAAGGAAATTTCTACATCATACAATTCTTAAATAGCTTAACCCTTTCAACCCTTAACCCAGACAGAGCGATTTGTGCGTTTACACACAATATGAATCACAGCAGGGGGTGTACCTAGATAGGCTACATTTGCATGCAGACTGCTCTAAATTACACCTACATGTGAGGCTTAATCTCCATGATTGAAGGAACCAGACAACAGCATAAGGCATATGGTGCTGACAGCCAAAGGGTTAAAGTGACATTAGGCTGAACAGGAAGACCAATTGTGAGTCAATCATGTAATCTGGAACGGAGATGAGCAGCTGACCGAGTGACGGGGGGGGCGTGTCCGGAAGCTGATGGCGGCTGAGTGCGTCTAGCACGAACAGCTACGCGCCACCCGCCCGCACACTGCCCACACATATTGGCTCCTAAAACGGCCTGGGGACGGCACCTACATAGCGGACAGCTACACGCCATCAGCCCGCACATTGCCCACACTTACTGGCTTCTAAGCGGTCGGGAGACGGCACCTACTTAGCGGATCCGCTTGCGGAGACCTGACCGCAAAGATGAAGCGGAAGAAGACTGGGAAACAGGGGGCGCCGAAAGCTCCAACTATGAGCCCGCTGCAACGCTACCTGTCGGCTGAGACTCTGAGCAGAGTACAGGGGTCAGTGGCTCGTACAAGTCTTTCCCCCAGGCAATCTCCACGCCAGAAATCAATGGATTCTTCAGCTCTTGGGCAGGAGCAAGGGGGTGAGTTAGACCATTCCATATTATTACCGATAGAGGAAATAGTGAAAACCCTCCCTACAAAAAACGAGCTAATTGACATGTTTGCTCACCTGGAACAATCAATGAAATCTGATATGGAAGCTATAAGGGGTGAGATGAAACAACTGTTATACAGAGTGGAAGAAGGGGAGCCAAGACTAGATTCTCAGTCAGTGGCAATTAGGACTCTCCAGGTGCAGATATACTCTATAAATAAGACCCAAAGGGCTACCTCTTATCGCTTAGAAGATCAGGAAAACAGGGGCCGCAGGAATAATATGAAGGTCCGGGGGTTGCCTGAGGCGATAACGGATCTGGAATTGACAGAGGCACTAAGGAATATATTTAATAAAGTAACGGGACAAATACCAGCTACCCCAATCAAGTTTGACCTTATACATCGGGTACCGCGTCCACGCAGCATGGCAGCTGAGATCCCACGGGACGTATTATGCCGTTTCCATCATCATATAGAGAAAGAGAACATAATGCGGAAACTGCGGGAGCAACCACCGGTGGAGTTTGACGGAGCACGACTGCAGATCTTCCCGGATTTGGCACGAGAGACTCTTGCACGCCGCAGGGCCATGCGTCCACTTTTGGAAATCCTTCAAGCTGCAGGTATCCCTTATAGATGGGGATTCCCGTCCTGCCTAATAGCACGTAAAAATGGGAGGCCAGTAGTCCTCCGGTTCCCGGAAGAACTTCAGCAATTCTGTGAGACCTTATCTATCACCGATAATTTTTTTTCCTTTTTTTTTTCCACTAAACTTTATTGCTATCACATACGGGGGCTAATAAAACCCCCCTATGTGATAGTGAAATATGTGACAGGTCCTCTTTATGGAGACATCAGGGGTCTCCAAGACCCCTAATGTCACCTAGCACCCCCCAGCTGATGAAGCACAGATGTGCTCCATCAGCTTCTTTCCAGCTTCTGAAGCTGGAGAGTGACACAAGAATGCGGAAGTGATGTATTATACAACACTTTTGCATCCTTTCAGAGGAGAGGGGACCGGGGGGAGCGCGTGTACCGAGCTCTCTCTGATCCCCTGTGACACAGGCGCCATGCTGATCCCGGGCACAGCGGAGATATAGGCAAAGAAACGGGAGGCTTTAGAACCCCTTTAAAGTGCATCCAAAAACTAATCTGTAATATACTGCAACTTACCAATCCTCAGATGTGTCAGATGTGATGGCTGCATTAGCATTCTTTTTTTTTCAGCTATTTTATTTATTGTCCTCGCTAATACTGCCTTACTGCCTGCCCTAGGTTGATACGAAATACAGAACACCTCCACCTCACAAGGGGACCGGGGGG
>NW_017306839.1:419898-442069 GCF_000935625.1 Nanorana parkeri
GTGTTTACTGTAGTTCACAGAAGTGAAATGGGCAGAGCTGATAACACTGTGGTATTTCAGTGCAGCTGAGGCAGTGTTGTCAGCGCACTACAGGAAGTTAGGAGCTCATGGATTTTTGACTGATTAACAGGTTTTTTTCTGTACTTGCAGCATTTTATTTACAGATAAAACAAGGGGAATGAACATATATTGGAGAGATTGTAAGCCCTCAGGGGCAGGGCCCTCCTTACCATCTTGTCTTGAATTGTATTGTGATTGTAATGTCAGGGCCACGAATATAATGAAGTGGCCCCATGGGATTGTGTCATCCCCTGCACCCACTTAATTTAATAATTTAATCTAACAATAGTTTTAATCACAGTAAGGTACAGCTTTCTGGAATTTTCCGTGGGCTGTTTCTGGTTTCCCGTTTTGTCTGTTTCAGGTAACCCTTAATAGTGTCACTTCAATTCTGCCTGGAGATGGCTGTCGCTAGAAAGATCTCAGGAATAAGGTGGTCGTGATTAGTTACCTAAGTTGGGGAGGGAAAAGTAAACAACCAATCAGCTGTGGGACTCACCTTTAAATGTTTACAGTCAGAAGCTCTGCTCTGCAGTGATCGTCTTCAACACAACTTGCCCCGCCCTCCCTCCCTTGTCGCGGCTATCCTTTTTTGGGGGTATTGTCGCCCACATATATGGGTGGACAGTGTTTAAGGTTATATTGGACTCGTGTGATGAGTATGGCTCGAGTCTGGGTGACTGAGCTACTTTATGTTAAAAGTTATAACTGGTTTTAAAAGTTAATTTGTTTATACAGTATATTAGTGTTGTTGAATTTAAATAAAGAATTTATATTTTGTTTTCAACCCCAATAAAGGGCCACAGCCAATATTTTCCACTCATACCGTTTGTATAGTCTACATTTATTCTCTTATATATTTCATGTATTTATAGGTTGTGGGTGCTGTGGGGTCTACAATCCCATGTCTTCCTTATATTGTAAAGTGCTGCGCTATATAAATCCGGTATAATAATAATAATAATGTAACTATTTATTTTTGTGCCCTGCTATACTGTACAGTGTAAAAGATTTTTGAGAATGTAGAATTTTTAATTAAAAAATGTAATATTTTTAAAGCTGAACTCCATCCTTTGTCTTGAACACGTGTACCAGCTCCTCTTCTGGACTGAAATTGCTTACTTTGATTTTACTGCACACTGTGAGCATCTCAAAATTATCTTTAGCAACTCAGATACAGCCCGTAAAGTTAATATATCAAATATTTTCACAATAAAAGATAACAGATACAGCCCGTGTCATTTCCTGACAGAGACATCCAGCATCATATAGACTTTTCCTCCACTGCCACGCCTCTCCCACCCCAGAACGCAAGGAGACTTTGTGTATGCGATCCCTTGCGTTCCCAGGTACGGGACAGTGCGGTGAGCTGGTGGAAACAAGCCTAAAAAGATGGTACGTAATAAAGACAGATAATAATGGCTTTTTAAAACCTGTGTTTTTTGGACTCTTTCAACAGTAGATGTCAAAGTTTTGATTTATTGGTTTGAGCTTGGTACAGTGGCGGAACTATTGCCATAGCGTGCCAGGCGCTATGGGGCCCAGGGCACAGGGGGGTCCAGCCAGGACGAGGAACAAAAGTGTCCCCCTGATGCCGTGCAGGCCGCCTGGGTCGCTATGGCATCGCAGGCTGCTGGCTGTCACTGGCGGCTGTGAGGAGGAACGTGCCGCTGTCCAGATCATTGACAACCTTGCTGGCTGGGAGGTGACAAAGCTCTTTTGCTTAAAGGAGAACTATGAGGTGAGTGTTCCTCACTCACCTCATAGTTCTAGCCGACCTGTGACAATGAGAGTGTCACAGGTGGGCGCAGTAGATCGGGAAGTGAGCGAACACATAACGGCGTTCGCTCCCCTCTCGAGCCTGTCACGGCTCTCTGCCGTGACAGGGAAGGGGCTGGATTCCCCGCTCCGATCCACCAGCGCTGACTGGCGGATCGGACGGGGGAGGGGGCGGGTACAGCTGGCTCTGCCTCTAGATAGGCAGAGCCAGCTGTCACTCACGCAGCTGGGCGGATCTCGACATCGATGTCGGGATGCGCTCCGGCTGCGGCGTCTCAGTATACCGCGAGCTGTACACTGAGCTTAGGGTAACGGGAGGACGCTAGTTTGTGTCCTCCCGTTACCCTAAGGAGAACTATGGGGAAAAGCCCTGACCCCATAGTTCTCCTTTAACTGCAGTACAAAAAGTGGGGTCAATGACCTGGATGTTGGTCAGGGTTGTGTAAATTTCAGGATTAGTTGGACAAAATGTCATACCCTGTTACATCTAAGACATATCCTATATACAAATGTATTTAGCTGTTTTCTCTGCGTTTAGCTTTAATACTTACCTATACATTCAGGTGGTGCTGGCTCCCATCTACTATCCAAATTACAGACGATAGTGTCCGATCCTTCCATTTGAAAACCTCTATTACATTCAAATCTCACCATCGAATGTAATCTGTACGGACCAATAAATCCTGAAAGCTTTCGTGAGTGCGGGACAACGGGGGACTCACAGTTAACTTCTATAAAGAAAAACAAGGTGGATGAACACCGAAAACAATTTCATAATGCATATTCATACAGTATATGTATTTATCATAACTGGAGCACGCAGAATCTGGAGCAGTTGCCCATGGTAACCAATCAATCAGCATCTCTCTTCAGTTTGTTCTGGTTAGATTTGAAAATGAGAGAGAGAGAAGCTGATTGGCTGCAGTGCAAATTTGCTCCAGTTTTGATATATTCCCTCCATTGTGTACAGTGCACAGTTTAACCACTTGCTGACCAGGGTGTGTTAAACCCCCTTCCTGTCCAGGCCATTTTTCAGTATTTAGCGCTGCGGTAATGTGACTGAAATTAATTTTATACCATTTTGTGGGGACACATAGAGCTTTCTTTTGGTGGTATTTAATCACCACTGGGGGTTTTATTTTTTTACTAGATAATGAAAAAAGTACCACATTTAAAAAAAAAAAAAACTGTTTTCCCTACGTTATTATTATTATTACATAGTATTTATATAGCGCCAACAGTTTGCGCAGCGCTTTACAATTGTTATAAAACATTTATTATTACCTACATTTTTGGTAAAACATAAAAGACGGGGTCATGTTGGGTAAAACGACACCAAAACAAGTCAAGCTTTAAAATTGTGCGCGCCCGCGAAATCACAAAAAAATACCATACCCAAAATTGGCCATAGGTGACGCTTTAAAAGCTTTTACCGCTCTTCAGTTTAGTGTTATCAGTGATTGATGGCCCTAGAATTATTGCTCTCACTGCGACGTTCACAGTGATATGTAACATGTGCGGCACAATCGTCATTTTTACACGTAGGCGCACGCGACGCATGTTCGTGTGTGTATGTGGGGGCGGGGGGCTTTAAAAAAAATGTTTTATATGGGACTTACATTTTTTTTTTCACCTAACTTTATTGCTATCACATAGAAAGCCCCTATGTGATAGCCAATTTACACAGACAGAACCTTTTTATGAAGACATCAGGGGTCTCTAAGACCCCTAATGTCACCTAAAACGCCCAAAGAAGCTGATAAAGCAGAGATCTGCTTCACCAGCTTCTCTCCAGCTACAGAAGCCGGAGATTGCGGCTGAATGCAGGAGTGATGTAATATACATTTACTTTCTGCATTCAGAGACCGGCGGGGAGCTCAGAGGGAGATGTCACTCTGATCTCCGGTGACAGAGCCGCCGTGCGGGTCCCAGGCCCGCGTCAGGCACAGCGGAGCTCATGATCGGCGGAGGGGGCTGCACACCCACATGCGTAATACAAGCGCCGCCGGACCACTTGTATGTAAAAAGCAATTGCTGGCTGTCTACAATTTAAACAGTTTTCCCTCTCGTACGCGCCACCCAACGGCGCGAATAAGCGGGACGTCTAAATACGCCTACTCACATTCAAGAAGCTCTCGGCTGGCCGTTTAATTATAACAGCTGGCTAGGAGGTGGTTAAAGGAGTACTAAAGTCCCAGCATATCTTACCCTGTTATAACATCGGCATTGTAATAAGGATAATACTAGAGTTGTTTTTGATAATGCAATCGAGGCTTAGTTGATGGGGCCTTCCGTTTGTCCATTAACAATTTCCTGGATTCTCAGTGTGTTTTGCATCTTTCCCTGCTGCTTGATGTGATAGAATCTCAATTTCTCAAGACTACATATCCCATCATGCATTTCTTCCAGCAAGCAATGACAATGTTACATTGTTCAGATGTTGAGTTGTAGTTCAGATGGCAGGCTCAGTTAGATTGGTGACACAAGAAGTGCTGATGCCGAGGGCTGAGTAAAATTGTTTCAGTGCATTGAGGAAGTGCATCCTATGGGCATCTTCAATAAGTAAGTTTACAAACTTCTAGATGGATCTGGTTATTAGGAGTGGGATAGAACTTCAATTATATAGAAGTTATATGGGATAGAAATGCAATATATAAATACATATGTATTAGTTTTTGATCATAGATACATTTTAGGGCCCATTCACACCGGATCCATTGATGCCAACAGGAGGGCAATGAAAAATGAATGGATGTGAATGGGGTTAGTTTACACCTCTTGAATTGCAATAGCCAATAGCAGGCTGGCTATTGCTCCGCCCACTGCCTTCTGTCAAACAGCAGAGGAGCAAACCTCAAAGAGAACTTTCTCCCTCAGGTCTGCTTCTCTACAGACTGACAGAAGGTAGTGGGAGGCAGCCATTCTGCTACTGACTATTTTAATTTGCAATAGCAGTTAGCAGGCTTACTATTGCTCCACCCCCTGCCTGATGTCAATCCACATAGGAGCAGACCTGAGGGAGAAAGTTCTTTCAGTTCTGCTCCAGTGCTGATTGACAAAAGGCAGTGGGCGGAGCCAGCCATGCTATTGGCAATTGCAATTTAAAATAGCTAATAGCAAACAGGGCCGGATTTACTCTCCCTGCTGCCGCAATGCGCCCCCCGCATCAATGGAGAATGGCATCCAGATGGCAGGGGCGGCAGGTTTAGTTTTAATTTATATATTGTTTCTTTTTTTTTTAACATTTATTATATTATTATTTTTTAAATTTTAATTTATGCAATAATTTTTTCATCAATTTTTTTTCACTTAACTTTATCGCTATCACACAGGAGATAACAATCCCCTGTGTGATAGCATTTGGAGGTGACAGGTTCTCTTTATTGACCCTGTCACCTCCAATACAGGAGTTCTAGCACAGCAATGTGCTGGAACTCCCGTGACAGGTGAGAGGGGAAGACTGCTCTCCCATCTAATTGTTTACACGGAGCGGCAGGGTTCATTTTAACCCTGCCGCTCTGCTCCCCGCTCTCCATCCTGAAGTGGCCAGCGAGGAGTGATACTCAGCGGCGGGGGAAGACGGAGCTGGAAGGAGGAAGTACGGAGGACGTAGATAGCGAGTAGAGAGGTGGGGGCGGCGGGGGGAGGATGGACAGGCTGCAGACTTATTACAAGTGATCTCGGCGACATCGCCAAGATCACTTGTAAACAAGCAAGCGGCTTGCCCGTTCTACATTTAGTTCTGCTTGTGCAAAGCAGGGCTAAGTGTAGAAAACAAATTACCGCCCGGAAACTGCATGTCCCAGGCGCCGGGGGATTCTACACCGCTGCTGCCCCTCTGTTCCCTGCTGCCCTGAGGCCGGCCCTTGGTGACTTTGTGGGGAATCCGGCCCTGATAGCAGAATGGCAGGACATGAGAGAGAAATTTCTCTCTCAGGTCCTCTCCTCTGTGATTGACATCAGGCAGTGGGCGGTTGCATAAGCCAGCCTGCTATTGACTATTTCAATTTTAAATAGCAGGCTTTGTTTATTTCTGCCCACTGCCCAATTTTTTCTTTTTTTTCATATGTTGGCCAATGCTGGAATGACTTTGTGGAACTTTTTTTTTAACATTTTTAAAAATAAAATAAAAGAATTGTCAAAAACGTGTGTTTTTTGTTCAAATAAAGGATTTGTTTCTAAGGTGTGGTGTGTTTATTTACATTTTATTAAATACCCCTTACTCATTCACAAGGGGGGCATCTGGGTACCCCCTTTTATAAACGGGATAAAATAAACATTTACAGGGTTATTCACAAAAGGGTGAAGAGTTTGGAGAAGACAGGAGAAGTGAACAATCTAGGACAAAATAGCTGATTTGGAAAAATTCTCCAATTCAGCTCACTTTCCAGTTCAGCTATGTTGTCCTAGATAGTTCACTTCTCCTGCCTTCTCCAAACTCTTCACCCTTTTGTGAATAACCCTGTTAATGTCACTTTTCTGCTACAGATTCTCGTTCGTAATGATCATTTAACTCATCCGAAATTAACGAAAATTCTGAATCACCCGAAGCCCACCTATACAGCGCGGCTGAGGATCACTCCAATTTCCATTCTCCATGCAGAATATAGAGCTGTCATACTCCATCACCATGTTAGGGTTACTGCATTCATATCTTACAGCATCTGCAAAATAGTACTCTTCTTTCACAGGGTAAAATGTCCCATTAGGAATGGTCTCAGGTGGGGGGCACATTGCAGCTGAAAGTCAAAAATACATGTTCACTTGGTAAATGTCAAACAATTATTTCCTATGCTCCTCAGTTCCATTTGGAGGCTGTAATGCAGAAATACATCACAATACATTGGACCTGAAAATAAAATATATTAAGAACGTTCATTTTTGCCATTGTTCACACAAAACGAATATACACAGATATTCGCAGGGTGAAAGGCCCTGCAATTTTTTTTTATAAATAGACCCAAAGTGTTGGGTATTTTTATTGCTGAAACAGCATAATTATTATTATTATTATTATACAGGATTTATATAGCGCCAACAGTTACAAAGCAAACACTGATGCACAAAGCAAAATTAAGCCTGCAGAAAAAATGTAACATTTTATACAAATGAGAAACAGCTGCAGAAACGTTTGCTGTGGTGCCTTGACAGTGCCGTAGCACCAAAGTACAGCTATAGAGTTAGTACAATATAGTAATGCTGGCAGGCCTACAGTGGTGGTAGGAGATGGTTATGGGGTCAAGCCAGCAATGGTAAAAGAAGCTGTTAATGGTGACAGGAAGTGGTATTTGTGGCAGGCCTAGAGTAGTGGCAAGAGATATTTATGCTGTATGGTATATAAAGGTTGTTGGGGCCAGATTCAATCCAAAAATGTAATCACTAAAATCAGCTTCAGGGGCCCGGTATAGTCAGGCTCTTTTTTTATTCATAAAACCCACCACTGCACTAATTGTGTGTCCTGGAAGCCCACTGGCTACCGTGCAGCCCAGCAGCTTAATTGCATACTGGGCAAGTTCAGTTATCTTGTTACCCAAAAGTCAAGAGGGTTGTCCATACTGATCTTGCCTTGACCCCATATACCGTATTTGCTGGCGTATAAGACGACTCTGCGTATAAGACAACCCCCTACATTTTGTGTTAAAGGAGAACTATGGGGTTAAGGCTTTTCCCCATAGTTCTCCTTAGGGTAACGGGAGGACACAAACTAGCGTCCTCTCGTCACCCTAGGCTCAGTATACCGCGAGCTGTAGCTTGCGGTATACTGAGACGCCGCGAGCTGCTGCTCGCGGTATATGGAGACGCCGCAGCTGAAGCGGAGCCCGACAATTGTGCCGGGATCCGCCCAGCTGCGTGACTGACAGCTGCCTCTACCTATCTAGAGGCAGAGCCAGCTGTACCCGCCCCCTCCCCTGTCCGTTCCGCCAGTCAGCGCTGGTGGATCGGAGCGGGGAGGGGGGAATCCAGCCCCTCCCCTGTCACGGCAGAGAGCCATGACAGGATCGAGAGGTGAGCGAACGCCGGTATGTGTTCGCTCACCTCCCGATCTACTGAGCCGACCTGTGACAGTCTCATTGTCACAGGTCGGCTAGAACTATGAGGTGAGTGAAAAGCACTCACCTCATAGTTCTCCTATAAAATATAGGTTTTGGGCTATACTCGTCTTATAATAATGTTTAAATGCACCCACTAACATCCATGGCGGTATTCCCGAGTGTGGCTCGGGGTTAATTTTCAGTACCATAAGCGGGACCCCGAGCCACACTCGGGATTACATTCTCTTACCTTGTCCACGATCCCCGCTGTGTCCTCCGTCTTCTGCTGAGTCAATCACGGCAGGCTTTGTATTAATGAATTCAGGCTTTGTATTCATTAATACAAAGCCTGCCGTGATTGGTTCAGCGCGGTATACTGTATGTAGCCCAAGCTACATACTGTATCCTTCCGTATGTACCCGACGTATAAGACAACACCAATTTTCGGGGGATGTTTTAAGGTCTCAAAACCCGTCTTATACTCCGGCAAATATGGTAATTAGAGATCATATAGTTCAGGTGCTGCCTATAAATGCTGTCAGTAGACAGCACTGGGCACTGGATACTAAATAAGAACTTGAAAGCCACCACCACTGCTCCTCTGTTCACCGAGAGGATGGTTAATGCTATCCCAGATAGCAAGAAATTGTGCTGCAAGTTTGAAAATGACTTGCTAAACTCTTGCAGACTTGCCAAGCTTCACAATTTTGTTGCACAATTACAGCAAGTCTGCATTGCAAGTCTCCAGACCAGCGGGCTTGCAGAGCTCTTGCTAAGACCTGCAGGACTCTTGCTGTAGACTTGCCAAGCAAATTTGCTACAAATTCAAAAAGTGTCAACTAGAACTTGTCCTGCAAGTGTTCTGCAAGTCTACAACTTGCCAGGAATATGTGCAGCAAGTTAACAAAATTACAATTTAACCCCGACACAAGTTGTGGCAAGTTATCCTTGCTATCTGGGATGTTGGGCATAAAAAGGGATACTGCCAGTATCTGAAAAAACGTTAGGAAGTTCCTCTGCAGCATATCCTCCAGAGGTTTCATTTTGGGATTCCTCTATGATGGCAAGGTGAGGTCTGGCATTTTCACCACTGAAGTGGTGAAGAAAACCTGGATACTATGAGCCTGTCCTCATGCCATACTCGCTCAAATTCTCACTGATGGCCTGCTGATGCAAATGCAACCACTGCAGCATGGCTAAGGTAGAGCAAGGTCCAGCAGGTGGGCATAGCACATATCAGGTGGTGTTCAGGCAGGTTTGTCAGGGTCTTACCTTGCCTTGTCCAGTTGCTTGTAGCATGGCTGAAATGTTTGTAACACCGAGGTTGCTCTTTGGCACCCTCTTATGTCCAAACCCGCACACATCATCACTCTGCTGCACTGGCTAGACTCCTGGCTAATTCTTGTGCCACAGTGATGATGTAGGCAACAGGTGACTGTATAACCTTCACCTTGTGCATTCAGTCTTCACTCTTGTGTTCGTTCTGATCAACCAAGTGTGCTGCTGTTTGTTCATATTTTCCGTGTATGATCCTGGCTCTGGCCGACTGATCTTCTGGTTCCTGACTCTGGCTTTGTTTCCATTCATCCTGCTCTCTGTGCTCCTTGACATGGCTTGGCTGACTCCCTGCTTTGGCATCTGACCCCTGGCTCGGCACTGACTACGTCCTGGACTTTCTCAATTGTTTTTTGCCATTTATGTTTATTGTTGTTTTCAAAAAAACTTTTATATTTTAAACCTGCACTTTAAGTTTCAGTCTGGTTTCTTGGTTCCCTAACAAGGTTGAGTTGCAGCTGAATTTTAGCCATGCAAACACTGGCTGGGTATGACCACCTAAAGTGGCTACACTTGGCCTGTCTTGGAAGATCATATAAACCAGTGTGCCTAACTAGGACCTGCTGCACCACCTGGTTGAGAATGTGTGCCATGCAAGCCACGTGCATTAACTTTTGTACTGCTGTCACACAGGACTTTTCCTGGTGCAAAATGGTGTGGGGGTAGCGCTACAATGGCATAAAGTTAGCCACCTGCCCCTGCAGAGCTGACAGAATTTATGCCACAGTGTTGCTACTCCAAACACTGCACACTCTTCTCACCCTCAACACTGTCCTCTCATAGTTCTCCTTAGGCCCCATTCACACTGCGCGATTCGCACGATTTGCATTTTGCATTTGCATTTTGCACGATACCGTGCGATTTGTCGCGCGATATCGCGCAAATGCTTGCATTGAGCAAGCGAGAATCGCGGCAAAATCCGCTCCCAAAAGGGTCCTGCTGTAGCGACACGCGACCCGCGACAGCAGGACACTTTGCCCCATTGAGATGCATTGAAGAGCGATATCGCGCGGTAAATAGCCACGATATCGCGGGAATTACCGCGCGATAAATCGCTCAATGTGAACGGGGCCTAAATAAAATCAGACCACTGATTTACATTCCCTTAATGGCTTTTCTTTCTTTATCGTGCCACTGTTTGTAAAGTTCCCCAGTTCTTGTTCTCAGCTTAATACTTTTCTCCACTTATACCTTTTCTGCAAATATGTATTTTCCTCTTCTGTTTGTGGACATCCCATTTTATATTGGGTCCTAAGATTCTTGTGAGCTCGCTTTTTTATCAACAAAAGTGACATTAAAGGATATTTTTCCCCCTCCCCCAATGTTAGTGTAGGGACTTACCTTAAATGAGGTTTCTTAATCCGATCTTCCTCTTCTTTCCTGATGTTTTCATCTGTCCCTCCAGCGGTGCGGCGGCTCTCCGATTCAGCGCTGACTCCTCAGTCTTTGCAGGCACTTCTGATCCAGCAGTGTCTGCATGTGGGTGCACGCGTCCATAGACTTACCTTGCGTCTCTCCTCGTCTCCCGGCCTGCGCATGCACCCGCCCTAAGATGCTTTGCGGCCGCCCAAGCAGTTTCGGATTCTCGGGCGGTAGCGCGCGACGAAAACAGGGTAAGTGTAAACTGCTGTTAAAGCGTTTTGTTTTTAAAAAACATTTTTTGCCTATATCTACTGCTTGCTAGCAGTAGATATAGGCAAAACAAATGGATACCAGGACTCTACCTTCACCTGGCAAACTTATTTTGCTAAATAAAAGTCTCCATCAAGGTTTTTTTTTGACTGAATTTTGACTGCACAAAGTCTGAAAGCATCTGGAATAACTTTTTACTGAAGTGCATTGGGAACAACAATGGGTCATATACATGCATTCTGAGCTTGATGAATGCACAAGAGCTTTAGAAATCAGGTTAAGGGTGCCATTTTGCATAATCAGTTTATTGCATTTTTTTAGATAGTAATTAATGTAATCAATGATTGCAATGTGTGATAATTACTAAAACAATGCATATAGATTTTAATTTTCTAATGATTGGTAGCCAGAGACCAGGTCATCTCGACTGCCTAGGTTGGGAGCTCAGGAACAAGTGATTTAATATTTGGCTTTTGATTTGGTATTGCTGACATGCACCCAATCAATTATTTACAGGGCAAATTTTATTTATAGGGTAAGGAGGATTTAAAGCCTTTTTAATAGTTTTGTAGATATGGAAGAAAAATATCAGCTAAATCTCAATCTTTTCAAAATATATTTGTTACTTAAACTTAGGGGCAGCCTTAAAGTGTGCTGTATGTATAGCCAGGGATTTTTTTTTGCTGTCTGTGTGCCACTGGGGACATTTACATTTACTTTTCCATTCTAGACACACCACAGAAAGTTAGAGGAAATGTCCCCTGTTCTATGTGAAACAGGTGTCCCCATTAGAAGATGTCCCCGTCCCCACTTCTTGTTCTGAGGACAATTTTACATTTTGGATTTTTCCCTCACTTTCTTCCTCAGAGAGTCTTCCTCATTCTATCCAAAACAAAAAAAAAGGCTTAAAAAGGAGAACTATGGGGTTAAGGCTTTTCCCTATAGTTCTCCTTAGGGTAACGGGAGGACACAAACTAGCGTCCTCCCGTCACATTAAGCTCAGTATACCGCGAGCTACAGCTCTGCTGGTCCTATTATCTTACACAATCGGTTTGTTGATTAAAAGCAATAAACTCTTTACGAAAGAGCTCTTGGGGAGTGTAGTTCTAGGGGGCGTGGCTATGCCTGTAGCAACTGAGCTCCCAGCATCTGCCCTTGGAAGCAGTATACAAGCCTGGTGAAGAATGATGTTACAGGGAGCAATTAAAGTTGTTTCTCACTAGGTAAAGTTAATTAATAACGCTATCACATGCTCTTGGGGGGAGGATGAGTTTGGGGGTAAATTTTGGTTTGGTAATGCTGACATGTTCCATATTCATTTACGTGAAGTATGAACTTTAAAGACAGTACAGTTTGTCCACTTTAAAGAACTCCACAATGTGCTTTTTGGCGTTCTGTAATCAGATTTGGAGCAACTACATGACTGTGTTTTTATTTAATTATTTACCTTCACATTCAGGAACACTGTTACTCCATGTTCCGTCTGCTTGACACTCTCTGTAACACCTTTTTGAAGTCATATAGTACCTTAAAAGATAAATACATAATCAAAGGTATATAATTGTGTCACCATATTGCTTAAAGTGATATTCTGAGATGCTAAAGGGGAGAACATGCTAATTAAACAGCAGCCGATAATATCAGCAATGTTATTCTGCCATTTTTCACTGGTTACTTTCTGGTGATGGTCTTTCTACCAGATTATAAAGCTTGAAATGTCAAGATGTAAAAACATGCTAAAAATAGTGGAAAAAATTATGAAGGTTGGAAAAATCAGGTCTGTTCTCAGCCCTGCATGACGGAACCAAAGAAAAGAGCAACATTTCTGTAAAAGGTGAAAACAAGTGAAAGGTAATATCACTTGTTAAAATACAAAGAGTCTATATACACTGTGTACTCTATCTATCTATCTATCTATCTATCTATCTATCTATCTATCTATCTATCTATCTATCTATCTGCTGTTTTGAACTCTGCATTGCTTTCACCTGAACTTTCATTACTGACTACTAAATGCTGCATTACATATCCCTTACCCCTCCACTCTGCGTTACTTACTACTGACCTCTTAACTCTGCATTACAAACTCCTGACCCCTGCACTTATTGTTACATACTTCAGACTTCTGAACCCTGCACTACATTTTCTTGACCCCAGCACTCAGCATTACTTACTCCTGGCCCCTGCAATGTACGCTTCTTACTCCTGACCCGGCACTTTGCATGACTTACTCCTAACACCTGCCCTCTGCATTTCTTACCCCAAGCCCTTCACTCTGTTACTTCTAATAATTTATTGCATATATAATAATAATTAGGGCTGCAGAAATTAATGATTAATCCCTCGATTAATCGTTATTTTTTTTGATCGATCAAAATTCTTTTGATCGGTACTCACCTCTCCGCTGGCTTCCGGGTCTTCCAAGAGTTCCGTTGGAGATCCGATGATGTCACGGACATCGACGTCACCGGACTCCTTCCCCAAGTGGCTCCATCGGCTAACGTAGGGAAGGGGGGAGGAGTCCGGTGACGTCACCGGACTCCTCCTTCCCTTCGTTAGCCGAGGAGTTCCGCCTGTGTGTAGGCCCAGTGAGGAAGCAGAGGGCCCGCAGCTCCTTCAAGCAAATCCCCCTCCCTCCCCCAACGCTCTGCCACCCGTAGCAGTAGACCCTCTGGCCGCCGAGATGAAGCAGCTGCTGCAGGAGTCAGGTAAGGCTGGGTGAAGGCTAGATGGGGAAGGGTGGGTTTAAACTGGTGGGGGGCGCGAGGGGGGGTTTAAACTGGTGGTGTTCTAATTTACATTATAATGTATTGCTTAGACTTGTAGTCCTGTATAGCTGGTGGTGTTCTGCATTGATGTATAATGATTATACATCAACTACGCAGGACTGCAAGTCCCAGCAATACATTATATTAAGTAGGGATGCACCTGTGCCAATACTGAACATTTTCACAAGCACTCGTACTTGTGAAAATGACCCAATACTAAACGCAGATACCGGCACTGGCGAAACTACCAGGGCTGCATCAGTCGCATTTGTGACCGGGCCCTGGTGTTCCGCCAGTTTGGGGGGCCCAGAGAGACCAGAACACTGACATTGATTTGCCATGTGTTCCAGAGATCACACTGTGGCCGGATGGTGTACCTGCGTTGCCATTGACTTTAATGCAACAACACGCCCCCTCCCGCCCCAGAATGCAGTGAGGCGGCCGGGATGCGATCCAGTGTGTTCCAGCACGAATCGGGGCGGAACCAACTGGAACTGGTGTGAACTAGCCCTGAAAGTCATAACAAACATAGAGGGGAATTTATCAAAACTGGAGCAGACAGAATCTGGAGCAGTTACCTATGGCAACCAATCAGCATCCACCTTTTATTTTTAAACCTTAACTGAACAAACTGAAGAGAGAAGCTGATTGCTTGTCATAGGCAACTGCTCCAGATACTTTTGCTTCAGTTTTGATAAATTCCCCTCATACTGTTTGAGTGTGTGTGTAGGCCAATGTAGTGGGATCTGTATGCACGTTATAATTAATCGAAATTAAATCGGAAAAAAAAATTTGATTAATCGAACACGAACATTTTAATCATTACCAGCCCTGATAATACTAATGCGCATAGTTTTCGGCTTGACATGTTTGGTGTCTATTTACCAGATGTGATCCTATCTATGATATTTTACCAAAAAATTGGGTATTATATTCTGTTCCTGTGAACTATATTTTATTTTAGTGTATTTTATCCTAAAAATACTGGTGTGATAAACATTTGTACAAATACCATGTGACAGAAATTTTTTTAGAATTTTTTATTCTACAGGACCTCTGCTTTCAGAAAATATATAATTGTTTGGGGGTTTTAAGCTGTTTTCTAGCCAAAAAATCAGATTGTATCATGTGTTTGCAAATATTAAGAAATTGATCTGGATGGCAAGTGGGTAATTTACCCATATTTTTTGCAGAGCAGGGATGCTCTCACAAATTGAAACAATAGTTATATACCTGTTAAAAAAACAAACAAATGTATATGCATAATAATCATAATACAAAATCATTGAAAAAAATAACCTCCGAGAGGAGCCGTGGCCTAACAACTTGAACTGCTGAAAGCTAACGCTCATGTAACTTTAAATATATACAGTATAACATTCAGGCTCACCCCGCATCACAGTAATATTTTACTCTAGAGGCAAACAAGAAGTTTTCTGCTTCAAAATATCCATTTTCCATATCACCGGGATATCCACATGCTCTTACTGTGAAATAGAAGACAGAATTTAAAGCCAGTCTATATTCCATATACTGATATTTTGCAATCTCAGAGAAAGGTCCTGGTAGTCTTTTCTATTGATAGCATGACATATTGGAAACAAGTATTTTTCACACAATACACTCCCCTCATCCCATTCCACAGATCCACTCTTTGCATATCCACATTGTAAAGCTAACTAAGCACAGATATCAAAAATATAAATAAAATGTATTTAAAATTAGTGATGGGCCGAACACACCCGAGTTCGGTTTGAGTTCGACCTTTAGAACATGGAAAGAGTACGAACTCGAACTTCGAACTCAATGCAAGTCTGTGGGACCAGAACTCAGAAAATCAAATGTCCCCTTTTTGAAGGTTTATATGCAAGTTATTGGACATAAGCAGAGTATAGGGATTCGGGCACTGCCCCGGGGGACATGTATCAATAAAAAAAAGCAGGGCTGGAAAGGGGAGGGGACGAGCGAGTGCCCCCCCCCCCCATACCAGGCTACATGCCCTTGGCACTGGGAGGGTGCTTTTCCAGGGTTGCCCTCCCCCTTGTGAATGAGTAAGGGGTACTTGTACCCCTTCCCATTCACCAAAGGGTTAAATAAAATTGTAAAAAAAGAGGCCAGACATTTGAAAAAATCCTTTAATTGAAAGAAAAAAAACCAAAACAAAGGATTTTTTACAAATCCTTTAATATTAATAAATAAAAATGTAAAAAATGGATCCACCGATGTAATCCAGGGTCAATCACGACGTCCAGCGTTGTCCACGACGACGACTCGGCGAAATTGAAAAAAGAAAAGAAATAGAAATAATTTTTTAAAATCCGACGCCTGCCAACCCATCCGCTCGCGACGAACTCCCGCCGCAGAATGGCATTCTGACAGATTTCGGCAAAATATAAACAATTGGGCGGAGCTAGCGGTGACATCTACACTAGCTCCACCCAACTGTTTACATTTGTCCGGCACCTGACACGACTTAGCTGTAAACCATGATTGGGCATCATGGCTCTTCAGTGCACTGTGCCGTGACTGGGCAAAGTCTTGCAGCTGACCTGTGATCAGGTGCATTGTTTTAGCCAATCAGGGCTTCACAAGGCACTGTGCCATGCCTTGTGGGGCGCTCGGCAGGCGAGCACACGAACTACCAATGTTTGAGTCGAACTCTTGCTCGACTCGAACATCGAGACCATCCCTATTTAAGATGTCACTTTGTCTAATGAACATATACCTGCAGCAGTTCCCTGGCCAGTACTCCCCATCCAATACCCACATCCATTGCCATTCGCATAAAGCATAGTTTTCTGTCCACCTTATATTGCTATTTTCTGCCCCACTAGCCAATTGAAATATGTGGAAGGCAGGAAGGGGGTGGGCAAGCCATGACACTATGAGGAAGCACAGGTGCTTTGCCTACTACAACAGAGTGTATTCAAGGAAAGCGGGGATAGGGCGGTTTAAACCTGCCGCTATGTGTAGGAACCCTAGAAACACATTGAGGGGAATTTATCAAAACTGGAGCAGACAAAATCTGGAGAAGTTGCCTATAGTAACCAATCAGCTTCTGTCTCCAGTTTGTTCCGTTAAGATTTGAAAATGAAAGAGAGATGCTGATTGGTTCCCATGCACAGCTGCTCCAGATTTTGTCTGCTCCAGTTTTGATAAATTCCCCTCATTATACATCTTAACGTTTTTTTTTTCTATTTCAAGCGACAGAGTCACTTTAAATTTGTATATGAACTGATATTTAAAGGGTAACTTCACTTTAAAAAAGTGTAAAAAATGTATATAGCATATGTAATTGCTGCATAAACCATTGTGTAATTGTATGTTATTATAATGTAGCTTTCCATTTAAATCTGCAGCCGCTTTAATTTAGAAAATTAAAGCGGTTGCAGTGTAAAAAAAAAAATTCAATATGACCAGCTGGAAGCATTCTGTACCCAGAAATGTCACTTCCTGCTTGTGTGATTGGCTGACTGATCTTCCCAGAAGTCTACACTAAGATACAAGTAAAAACTTGGGCATCCCTTGCAATAAGAATGTCATTTTTGATGAGTTACTCCCTACAACCCCATTCACACTTGCGATATTGCAAATTGCGCATTTGTTGCGCAATTGTCATTTGTGCAATATTGCACGTTTTTCCACGCGATATCACAGAAATTTTCGTATTTGGCTGAGCACAATTGCGCGACATCCGTGTAAAAAAATGGGTCCTGCACAAGCGACGTGCAACAGCCACAAGCTACAGGCGACATGGAGCTGTAAATGGGAACAGCTCCATTGACATGCATTGGACTCAGTGTGAACGGGGCCTAAGGGTCAATTAATACAAAAGGGATGCCAACACTGCACCTTTCCTCATTACAACACACAAGGTTTACCAGCTGATTATAATGAACAAAGAGCCTCCTATTCAGCAATCAGTTTGGAAAGGACATGGGGAAGCAAACAGCTATTTCTTCAGAACCGAAACAGGTATAGGAATCTGGAACAAACTTTATACACATCCTTACAATGTACATTACAGGAGGAGATCAGAAGTGCTATTTTTTAAAAAAATTTGAAAATAATATTTTATGCAAAAACATGGCAAGTGTTTATAATAACACAGAGTGCAGGTAAGAAAAGACAACCAGAAGTGAGGAGAGAGAGAGAGAGAGAGAGAGAGAGAGAGAGAGAGAGAAGAGAGACAGAAGAGAGACAGCAGCGAGAGATGAGAGACAGCAGCAAGAGAGAGAAGAGAGACAGCAGAGAGAGAAGAGAGACAGCAGAGAGAGAAGAGAGACAGCAGAGAGAGAATAGAGACAGAAGAGAGACAGCAGAGAGAGAAGAGAGACAGCAGAAAGAGACAGCAGAGAGAGACAGCAGAGATAGACAGCAGAGAGAGAAGAGAGACAGAAGAAAGACAGCAGAGAGAGACGAGAGACAGCAGAGAGAGAGACAGCAGAGAGAGACAGCAGAGAGAGAAGAGAGACAGAAGAGAGACAGCAGAGAGATAAGAGAAACAGCAGAGAGAGAAGAGACAACCAAGAGAGAGGACCGGTTCACACTACAAAGTCTGAACCAACCCTCTGAAGGACCGGTGTAAGCTAAAGAACTCAGGTAGGAAAGTAACTATTATGTATTAAAGCTGAATTCCAGACAGATATAAATGGTACAATTAAATGCAGCTCTGTGATCAGTAATGCAGTGTAAGTACCTGAATTGATCAGACTCTTGCATTTTACCATATAGCAAAGCTCAGAAAGGGGGAGGGAGAAGCAGCACAAGGAAGCAATCAGGTATACTGCAGTGTAAGGAGCATGCTGTTAGGGAAAAGAGCAGAGTTGCAGAGTGATGAGCTCATCAGTGTGCTGCTTCTCCTTTCACTGCCCAGTCACAAGATGGAGGCATGGAGGAGACCTGTAAGTGAAAGTAAAACTGCAGCAGAGAAAGAACAGGACCCCTCCTGGGCATGGTAATAATGTGTAACAGAGCCATGTTCATCTCAGGACTGGAATTACATGAATATGAATCATTTTGCAGATAAAACAATGTCTGTATATTTAGCTGTTTGCCTGGAGTTCGGCTTTAGCCAGCCTGGCAGTACATAATATAATTGTAATGTATTGTGAACAGCTTTTTAAAACCAAAACAAAGTGCAATATAAATGTTTGCTTACGTCGGCAGAATTCATCATTGGAGGACCACTCAGAGTTGTCCAAGCAAGTAATATAGTTTTTAGCTCCTGGAACTCGTATAAACCCAGGCCGGCAATCGTACTTCACCGTGAGCCCTACAGCAAAGGCCATTTTATCTGCAAACTCTGCTTTCGGCGATCCATAGGGGATGTCTAGAGGGAGTCCACAATCACCTGTCAATAAAACAGCTCAAATCATTATTTTTGTATGAGGAATTTAAAAGCCTTACCCTTGCTGTGGATTACCCTCGCATTGCAAGGGTCAACTGCTCTTTTGTCTAGAGCAAGCTAATGAAGATATGGAGGGATGTGGCTTGCCAATGGTGGAGTAGGACGCTCAGAGATTCTGCTCTCCTGAGGTTTGAGGCTATTGGCCCACTTTACTTTCAGCTGTTTCACTTGCTATCATGGGGAACTACCCAGATAGCAAGGATAACTTGCTACAAACTTGTGACAGGGTTAAATTGTAATTTTGTTAACTTGCTGCACACATTCCTGGCAAGTTGTAGACTTGCAGAACACTTGCAGCACAAGTTCTAGTTGACACTTTTTGAATTTGTAGCAAATTTGCTTGGCAAGTCTACAGCAAGAGTCCTGCAGGTCTTAGCAACAGCTCTGCAAGCCCGCTGGTCTGGAGACTTGCAATGCAGACTTGCTGTAATTGTGCAACAAAATTGTGAAGCTTGGCAAGTCTGCAAGAGTTTAGCAAGTCAATTTCAAACTTGCAGCACAATTTCTTGCTATCTGGGTAGAAGCATCCTAGGACAGGGCAGTCACTGGGAGGTGGTAGATTGTTACCGGATATCCGGACCGGAGTTCTCAAACAGCCCCACTGTATGGCTGAATCCAACATGGCACCTCCCTGTTGTCTTGTGCTTCTAGAGCACTCTCCCCTCCGCAGAGTGCATCCCCGCCAGTTTTTCCAGACTCACCTTAAGGGAGACTCGTTGCACCATGGATGGCTCTTTCCCCACTTCTCAGAAGACAGATCCAGATTTAGATTTTTGTTCTTATCTGCACTCCTTGCCTACCAAACCTGACATGGGGGGGGGTATGTCTCCAAAATTATAGAATCTTGCAGAGCCAAACAGGACATTTTGCATATCGGTACTAGAGTGGACACAAGAGAAGGATAAAGACGATATTGTTGCCAGGCTCGGTTCTCACCAAACAGATATACTCACCTGATCCTCAGGCCTGCACCAGTCAGTGCTCACCTCTCTTTCTCTCTGCTCTGCCTGTGGAATGTCCCTCAGCGTCCTCATGCTTGATACAAGCATAAGGCGTGATGATGTCAGCAGTCTTTAGGCCTGGTTCACACCTAGAAGTTTTTGATCAGTTCGAAAAGCGCTTTTAAATGCCCAACACAAAAAATCCCATGATTTTCAATGGCCCCGGTTCACACCTGAGCAAATAAACGCCAGCAGAAAAACGCAAAAACGCCCGAAAAGGTACAGGAGCTTCTTTGGACAGAAAAAAGCGCCATAGACTTCATTGGAAATTCCCTAAAATGCGCGACAGAAGCATGTTGCACATTTTCGTTTGCACATTTTACGCGTTTATAAGCGCGTTCTTCCATTGCCCACAATGGTTTATGAGCTGCAATTCAAAATGTGCATTTTCATGTACGCGCATTAAAATGTGCATACAATTGTGCACAATGCGCATAGATGCGCAAATAACCGCGTGCTTCTAACACACGTACAAACAGGCAAAACGGTGCCATCTGGGTGTGAACCAGGCCTTAGCAAATTTTACAATAAGTGACTCTAGGTGGAGCATACAGTATAAGCAAAGCAGCTAAGTACATTCAGTTCTATGGAAGATGTTCCAGGTGACGATTGACATGGAACATATGTTTCGAGAGCTTGCTGTCTGATGAACATCCATATGGTTTTCAATATTCATTATTGTAGTTTGTTCGGATTCTGAGCATTGAGAGTATATTTGGTTTGTGCTCAGAGTAGTTTCAGTGAAAAGGGAACTTTTAAGGGGAGGGATTTGTTCTTTTATTATTATATATAATAATCATGTGATAACCATAGGTCTATGATAACTAGGCAACGCCAGTGTGTATTTTGGTAGTTTCACTTTGCTCATTTGTTCATTTGATATAACGGGATTTAGGTTTCTTGTTTTCATAATTGCCATACATCCCGGTCACACACTTGTTTAGGTTCACTGTATTGACAGGCCCACCATATTTTTAATTCTGTGTGGTCTTGGGGATTTGCATACATCTTCAGGAAATTTCCACAAGGCAAGGTAGGCTCATTCCTTCAGGTGCCACTCTGTCATGACAGCTAATTGCTCCATGAGCACTTTGCTGCAGGTTGTATCTGTATTGTGTTTTCTAGAGGGGACCCAACGGCATACCTTCTACCACCGGATGAATGTCCCTTCCTCTCTATGCCGGTGTCCATCACCACGCATGTCCTTAATAACGTCACCTACACATGTAATGACACAACACGCATGCGTGATGACGTCTCGGCGGCCGCTCCGGGGGACATCCTGCCTAGAGACACCTCTGTCTTTCTGTAAACTAATCCTATCACCCCTTATGTAATGGAGATAAAAAATCCTATGAAATGGAGATGTTTGAAGTCCAGCCTGAGTGACAACCATGACTCCCTCCATAGATAGATTAGAGGAGTGTGCATAGCCACCCAGGGACAGGAAGTGTATTACTGGCAGGATCACCAGGTGAAAATAAAGGGGGGAGGCCTGAAAGAAGAAAAGTAATGTGGTCACCACATCTAAGGACTGGTAAGCTGCAATATAGGATTTTTGTTGAACCCTTTGAAAACTTATTTCACTGTTTTTCAACTTGACAGGTCTAAATATCATTTCTGAAACTACCTAAAGTTATAGATAAAAAGCCATGAAGTAGAAATTCGTAAATCTGAGTCACCTCATGACTACTCTACATATTGACCACACAATTTAATTAGGAACAGGCCAGAATGTTCTTGTCATTTGCTTGCAACAGCTCATTAGTCATATCTGGATGGCATCATTATTCATCCTTCAAAGTCTGTTATTACTCACAGTGAACAGCGGTGATGAAAGAGTAAAGTAGAATTATCCACATTACGGATGGAACACACTTTCTGTCCATGTTCTAAAGCTCCAGGTGAACCCAAATCTATAAAAAATAAAGGCAGAATTTGTAATTATTTTAAAATAAAAATCGAGATGTTTAAAGCATATTTAAACCCCCCCAAAAAATGTAATGTATTGCAACTTACCAGTCTTGAGATGTGGTAGCTGCAGTAGTTTTCTTTTGTTTTCTTTCATTTAACCTGGTGATCCAGCCAGTAGCACACTTCCTATCCCCCCCCCCCCCCCCACCCCACCCCCCCCCCCCCCTCCCTACAATAACT
>NW_017306839.1:442510-458617 GCF_000935625.1 Nanorana parkeri
CCCCCCCAGGAGCCCCCTCCCCCCCCCCCCCCCCCCTCCACACACACACTCCCCACTCTGTAGCTAAAATTATAGGGATGCCCCGCATGCCTACCTAATTCTTATTAAGAGGGACTGTCCCTCTTTTAGAATCCAATCCCTCTGTCCCCCCTTCATCCTCAATTGTCACTCTTTTTAGACACATGTAGATTCCTTGCACACAAACCTTTTTATTATCAAACATAGTGAAGAATAAAGCTTTGTGTTCTAAGCCAATAATTGTATGCTTATTAAATACATTTCACCTCCCACTAACCACTGACACCAAGTCAACTTTACTTCCCACTAACCACTGACACCAAGTCAACTTTACTTCCCACTAACCAGTGACACCAAGTCAACTTTACCTCCCACTAACCACTGACACCAAGTCAATTTTACTTCCCACTAACCACTGACACCAAGTCAATTTTACTTCCCACTAACCACTGACACCAAGTCAACTTTACCTCCCACTAACCAGTGACACCAAGTCAACTTTACCTCCCACTAACCACTGACACCAAGTCAATTTTACTTCCCACTAACCACTGACACCAAGTCAACTTTACTTCCCACTAACCAGTGACACCAAGTCAACTTTACCTCCCACTAACCACTGACACCAAGTCAATTTTACTTCCCACTAACCACTGACACCAAGTCAATTTTACTTCCCACTAACCACTGACACCAAGTCAACTTTACCTCCCACTAACCACTGACACCAAGTCAACTTTACTTCCCACTAACCCCTGACAAGTCAACTTTACCTCCCACTAACCACTGACAGCAAGTCAACTTTACCACCCACTAACAACTGACATCAGGTCAACTTTACCTCCCACTAACCACTGACACCAAGTCAATTTTACTTCCCACTAGCCACTGGCACCAAGTCAACTTTACCTCCCACTAACCACTGACACCAAGTCAACTTTACTTCCCAATAACCACTGACACCAAGTCAACTTTACCTCCCACTAACCACTGACACCAAGTCAACTTTACTTCCCACTAGCCACTGACACCAAGTCAACTTTACCTCCCACTAACCACTGACACCAAGTCAACTTTACTTCCCAATAACCACTGACACCTAGTCAACTTTACCTCCCACTAATCAGTGACACCAAGTCAACTTTACCTCCCACTAACCACTGACAGCAAGTCAACTTTACCTCCCACTAACAACTGACACCAAGTCAACTTTACCTCCCACTAACCACTGACACCAAGTCAAGTTTACCTCCCACTAACCAGTGACACCAAGTCAGTTTTACTTCCCACTAGCCACTGACACCAAGTCAACTTTACCTCCCACTAACCACTGACACCAAGTCAACTTTACCTCCCACTAACCACTGACACCAAGTCAACTTTACTTCCCAATAACCACTGACACCTAGTCAACTTTACCTCCCACTAACCACTGACACCAAGTCAACTTTACCTCCCACTAACCACTGACACCAAGTCAACTTTACCTCCCACTAACCACTGACACCAAGTCAACTTTACTTCCCAATAACCATTGACCCCTAGTCAACTTTACCTCCCACTAACCACTGACATCAAGTCAACTTTACCTCCCACTAACCACTGACACCAAGTCAACTTTACTTCCCAATAACCATTGACACCTAGTCAACTTTACCTCCCACTAACCACTGACATCAAGTCAACTTTACCTCCCACTAACCACTGACACCAAGTCAACTTTACCTCCCAATACCCACTGACACCAAGTCAGTTTTACCTCCCAATACCCACTGACACCAAGTCAGTTTTACCTCCCACTGACCAGCGGCACCAGTGACACTAACTCCAACTGACCAGCGGCTCTGGGGCATTATAACCTTTCATTGACCAGGACACCAGGTCATGTTTACCTCCCAATGACAAGGAACACTGTTTTTTTTTTCCTACCACTGACCACCAACACCAATATGTGTATTGTCTAAACAGTAGCTGTCTTCAAGTAGTTTCCAACCTCACCCTACCCCTGAGTGCAGCCCACCGAAAGAAATGCCAACATCCTTAATCTCCCTATTTTCACTATGAGGCCCTGCCCAAAGTCATGAAGCATTGCTTCGAAAGGGTTCTCTTTATCCAGCACTGCAGTACCATTTTATTCTATGGGGGGGGGGGCGGTTGGCTTACTCATTTCTACAACCTCCAGCAGTCCTGCAGAATGTGGCTCCCTCCTCTGGAACAAATGGGGCCGTGGTGTACACATACAGAATAAAATGGTCCCACGAGAATGCTTTTTAAAGCAAAGCTGTGCAGCCCTGACTGTAAGGTTGCTGGATTGAGGATAAAGGTAAGTTTTTCTTCAAGTGGGTTACACTCAGGGAGGTGGGAGCACGCCTTAAAAGATAACTTTTACCATTTTACCAAAGGTAAGGCTCAGAGCATTGACTTTGTCTATATTCTGTTTTGGTTTTTAAACAGTCATCCTTTAGGTTCATATACGTCTGAGAGACTCTTTCTCAAAGCACAGTAGTTATGGAGTATTATATGGGAGCAGGAAATATGGCATATGTGTGCAGTATTACAGAGTAATTTAGCGGTGCCCACTTTTCACCGTTGTGCACACGCCACATATTTATTTCCTTCCAGGGTGTCCCGCTTTCTCAGGTTGTAATGATGGAATGTGTGAATGCACCCTCAGTAACACATTTACTACATCTTAGTTGGTGTACCCCAGTAGCTTTGCTTGTCAGAAAAACATACAGGTCTATTGACTAAAGGGTGAAGAGTTTGGAGAAGGCAGGAGAAGTGAACAATCTAGGACAAAATAGCCGATTTGGACAAATTCTCCAATTCAGCTCACTTTCCAGTTCAGCTATGTTATCCTAGATTGTTCCCTTCTCCTGCCTTCCCCAAACACTTCACCCCTTTGTGAATAGACCCCATATTTTTTACAAGACAAAATGAGAGAAATTTTAAAAACTTATCAAATGCCTTTGAAAACAAACTAGTGCTCTTTGCTTACTTGTTGACCTGTTTGTAAGCTGTAACTATTTTCTTTATAGGATCAGCAAGTGCCTACAAAATAATGAAAATATATTTCAATGTTAAGCATCTGAAAAAAAGAAACATGAGGAACAAGAGAGCAACAAATACATCTGAACATCAATATGAATCTTAGCAATTCTATGCAACTATCAAGATCATACACCTTACCTTGTGAAAAGCTCCACATTCACCAGCAAAATGGGGGCCAATACTTGGATATTGATGTTCTCGAGAAAGTGTGTCAACATTTCACCTGGTCAGTGCACAATTCTCTGTTAATAATTACACCTCTGTTTTCTTACCCAGATTTGAAAAACAATGCCCCTGGGACATTTGTCTTTTTACCATATACCTGCAGCAAAACTAGGTGGAAATGAAGAAAAAAGCATGAAAATAAACGAGTGCAGCCACCAGATCTAAGACTAGTAAGCTGCAATATATTATATATTTTTGTGTGTAAAGATACACTTTACCATGCATGCTTTTACATCTGCCATCAAGTTGACTGTCTTATCTGCACTATTGGTCTTTTATTTGCTGTCTTTGTTAATTTTCTACTACAATTGTTTATACTGAATACATATGAGCCTTGACCCATCAACACTATTGACACAAGGCCTCTTGCTCCACAGACAGGATGTGTGCTTTCACTGCATGCCTGATGCTGTACGTCTGATGGTTTGGATGGCAGGACGCAAACATCCACGACACTGACTAAAAGGGCACCAGCTTTTTTGGACTCTTACGAGGGAAAGCCTAAAGTCTAACCAGAACCGGAGGAAACTCAAAAGGATAGTAAACTACTTACATGGGTCTGACCGGTCCTTGTACACAGAAATAAATGCAGAACGAGCCATAGCAGTTCTTGAAAGGGCAAGAAAAATTCAGTAGGGCAGAGCTGTTCTCTTACAGATAGAGTGGCACAGCCCTCCTGGAGTACATGCTCCTTGTTGCACTGATGGTCACATTTAGAAGCAGCTCCATGGAACAATTAAGACACTTGTACTGCCGAACCAACGGCGCAATACAAAGTCCTCATCCAGTCCCCACTGTACATGATACCAACCCGGTTACTTCACTGGTACCAATGTGGTACCATTGGGTTCTATCCTAGTTTTCAGGGTAACAGCAAAAAACCTTCACCATTTTCAGGTTCCCACTCAACTCTATAACAGTAGCTTGTATGTACTGGTGGTTACTTCAGGGGTGTGGAAATGTTTAAAAAACCTACTTGTCCAAGGACTAAAGTGTCCCTCATGACAATCAACGTGTCGTGATACAAAAAATAATTTGAACCAAAACCGTATTTAACCGTGATAAGAAGTGCTTCTCATTGGTCAGTGCGGTCACCTGATGAGTGCTCACAATTTGCGAGCGAAATTCTAACACAGGGCTGCTCTGGAAGGCTGAATGGGGTACAGATAGTACACCCGTACCGGCAAAGGGGAAGAACTGTTCGCAGGAAGGTAAGTATAGCAGAGGTGGAGAGGGGGCCAGACTTGAGCGGGTAATTCCATTTTCCCAAATTGCTTGAGAAAGTGAACTTACCCTTTAATGCACATTGTGCGTGTTAGAGATTACTGCTGCCCAGCTACCACAATATGTCACACAGTGGAAGGGGGGCAGCACTCATCGCACACACACATACAATGCCCTCCATGTGCATTTATTCACACGCAGATGGCGGGGTGGCAGGGTTGGTTTTAATTTTTAATTTTAATTTATTTTATTATTTTACACATATAACTTTTTTATTTTTTATTATTTTTTGACTTTTTTAAAGTTGTATTTATTTTATTATTTTTCCTTTTTTTTATTCCTTTTTTTATTTTGTATTTATTTTATTATTTAACTTTTTTTTCCACTTAACTTTATTGCTATCACACAGGGGCTATCAAGGTACAAAACTTCTTTTTCCGCTCTACATTTAGCCCTGGTGCTTGCCCTCAGCAGAGCTAAATGAAACCAAAAAAACACCTGCCCAGCACCTGGGACTGCATGTCCTGGGCATTGGGCGATAGGGTCAACTATTTTGGCCTAGATTTTTTACTTTTCCTGCCTTCTCCAAACTCTTCACCGTTTTGTGAATAGACCTGTTTTTATATACCCAAAAATGTTGCTGAAGAAAATCTGCTAGAAAATGCCATTTGGTAAAATTTGTGGAGTTTGTGGAGAAAGCAAGAGGTTTCTTGTTTTCTTTTGCTGGGGAAGGTCGGGGGGATGGGAGGGTTTAAGGGTGAAATGGACTTGAAATGGGTACTAAGAGTTATGGAACCGCCATTCAACTATGATCAGTGAGTTCAAAAAATAGTCCTCTATTAGGCTCATTATTTTACAGAAAAACCAGATAGAACAAAGTAAACTAAAACATGTATAGATATGCACTACCATTAGCACAGAAATAATATCAAATGTTGATATTATTGTATAGCATCTGCTGTGCAGACCACAGCCCCTCCCAATCAAAAAATTGGGCCATACTGTGTAGCTGTATGTAGCCCCACGGAGTTCTCTCCTCTTACAGTGTATTTCCACTTTTGCAGACAAATTGGGATAACACCGATAATATATTTGCTACATGTTCTCATTAACGTAGCATAAGCTAAAAAAAACTAAATGAAAAAATGCTTCTTGCAGTTTAAATTGCTTTTACTTGGATTAGGGTTTCTTGGCCTCCAAAGGGTTCCATTTTATATTGCTTCTCCTTCTTTTGAATGTTAGGAGGGGCTGTGAGAGACTTCTCCATTGTATGCTAATGAAGTTAATGAGGGGAACACAAATCTCAAATTTCAGTCCTAACTCTTTCTACAACAACATTGCAAAGGTGTTGAGAAAAACCTGGATTCAGCCATGTTGCCTACTGCAACAAAACATCTAAAAGGTAAGAAATATATTTTAAAAAAATGGTACGCTGTGTGAATAGAAACACATAACAAACATATAGAAGGGTTTTCTCAAATGTAACTGCATAAGTGAAAATACATTTACCCGGAGCAGAAGACCTGTCAAAGTCACATGACCAAGCTCTACTCGAGGCTTTTTTTTCCAGAAAACTTTTGGCTTTGTTGCACTCTTCGGCTTCAGACTCTCAATGCCGGTGGAGTACAGAGCACATCTATAAAGCACATGGCTGTAATTTTTTTTCTAAATCAATGACACAGACAGACCTACATACCACCATACTTCCACCGTTTATTTGATCCTGTAGTGTTTTAAAGTGGCAAAAGTAGAGTTTTCAAATGTTAACCCTCTCAGTAACTTTAGACTTGTAGCGCCCCCCTAATCCCCAAAGGCGTGAAGTGGACCCCCAAGGGTAGATAGGGCGGACGTTTCACTCTCAGGGGCAGATCCTTAGCCAGTGAAGGGAAATGTGATAAAAAATTGGGCGCCAGTCACATTGAGTACCTTTTTGAGTGCTTTATTATAGAACAGCATAACTGGAGGGTGTAGGGCTTCAGACATCCATAGCAGAAATAGAATAGTTTTACCAATTTCTTCAGACTTCTACAGTGCAAAAATAATAGGAGCAAAGGCTCACACTGGGCAATAGAGCAACAACTTGTTGTGGAAATTTTATTAGGATGTGTTTTTAGTATATTGTATATGTGAATATTGTCATCATGTCTCTCAGTGTTAGGCTTGCTGGGCTATGCTCTATGGAGCGTAGCCGGGATTAATCAGCACTGAGTGTAAACCATTGGAGTGGATATCTTCCTGTGGATGCGGAGAAGCGACCACTGTGCTCAGGGATCTCCACCGGCGAATGGTCCATGTGCTATGCGCTGGGCTGTTGGCCGGGGGAGATTGATGTGCATTGCGGAACGGCGTCCTCTTAGTGAGTGTATGGACGCCAGCGAGAGCCCCTGCGTAATGCGAAGATTTATTCATTTGGCGTGGATGCATTTGCTTTGATAACGAGGTATCATTTGGATACATATCTGCCTTTATGAAAGGAACATACGCCCGTATCTTTTTGGTGCGTCTGATCAATGCATTGGAAATATAATGGCGTTGTCCCTGCAGATAAGCTCACATTCATGAGAACCGTAGTATAATCCTGCTAGGCATTGTTCACTGAATAATGCCTGGTAGAATTCGCGTCAGTAACGGGAGTATATGCGCGGGTCTGGTCAGAGCGGCATCCATAGCACGCTGATTCCTTTGTTGTGCTGTTTTGGCGGAAACTCCGTTGCACCTGGTTTAACTAGTGTGCACGGAATTCACATGCACTAGCAGCTGAGAGCTGTGCACGGTGTTTCACATGCACAAGCATATACTCAGTGGCGACTCTAGGAACAATATATAGGGGGGCACATAAGATACCACAGTCAGATCTGGGGGGGCACTAATAATTTTCATTGCATGTCGCAACCGATGGGCGCCGAGAGCTGATTTAATTGCGGATGGCATCTGCGCCCTGCAGTTGCGACAGAAGCTGCATACAGCATGTGCTGGTTACTACTTAAACTGGCGCGCTGTGTGGAGCTTAGTGCCCCCCCTTGCTCCCCTGTAGCGACGCCACTGCATATACTCCCCTTTCTATTGTCTATTCAAGTGTATACATGTGTCTCATTGGCTGACTCTGTGTTATGTTAATGTATTGAGGAATGGATTGGCTGTTGGGGCCAGTCCTTCCTTCCTGTTATCCCTTTGTGTGGTATAAATAAACGGATCTCAATGCAATAGATAGGACTATATACTGAACATCCAACGTGACAACAGCTCGTGTCTGTGTTTCCTTGGGACTGCTGAGCGCGCTCGATCAAATTATACAAAGAGAGCTGAGAACTGTGCTTTTTAGCGCAGTGGATTTGAATGCGCAGGAGCATGTAGGGTTGCCACCTTTTCTTCAAGCGAAACCCGAACACTCAATCGACGCGTGGACATTTTTTTGGGAGAATGAGTAGTGGCTTATTCATATATAAAAATTGCCGCCCATTCATATGTAAATATCACAGTTGAGACTATTTTCAGTGGGGGGCCAGTAGCCCCTATCTTCATTTTGGTTGCCTCTGTTTGCCTGACATCTTGTGTCCGGGTTTCTGCTGCCATGAAACCGGGACATAGCATTCAAAACCCGAACTGTCCGGGTGAATCCTGGACAGGTGGCAACCCTAGGAGCATGTATTAATTTCTATAACAAACTAAATAGGGATAGGCATGAGATCTTCCCTGGGAGAGACACCAGACTTGTTCCTAAGGGCCATATCAGCTGCTGGTACCTCCAACAGTCAGCCTTCTCTTTTTCAGCCAGTTCCTGAACCCACCTGGGTCCCAATGTGGCCTTCTACAGGCTTGAGGCCTAGTCAGCTTCTCCATCTTTGAGCATCTCACCCCTGGAATGAAGATTGAGCACATGGGAAATCCCTGAGTATTTATGCACTCAATCAACAGCCGAACCCCTGGAACACCTGGAATGCGTGAAGTGGACCCACAAGGGATCCACTTCACCAGTGGCGTAACAACCGGGGGTGCGGGGGGGTCACTTGCATTCACGCGTTTTAATGTCCAACTACAAATCAGCTAGAACGATTAAGGTACTGGCAAAGCTAAAGTTCTAGTAGCCATGCCACAGACTACTTTTTCTATTGTTGAAAGGTAGTTCAAAGGTTGTGATATGACAAATATGTTTTATGAGAATTTAAAGCAGAACTTTGGGAAAATTATTCGTAACCCTTGCAGTGGGGCTACCCCTGCACTGCAAGGGTTACGTGTTCCTTTTTGTCTAGGTTCAAAAATACTAAAGGTTTACTCTGGTAGATGTCTGGCATGTGTCAAACCCTAAAGGTAGGGACTACACCTGCCATTCTCTGACCCATTCGTCCTATAGTCGAATAGATTACTTTTTAGTCTCACATTGCTTATTGAGTTGGCGACCAAAAGCACACATTGGGGTGCAAATCTGGTCTAATCACTCTCCCATCTTCTGCACGATAACAACAACAGATACATTAAAACCACAAGCAACATGGAGGTTAAAGAGACGTTATTACAAGACCCAGTCACGAGGCAGACGGTTACTCGGGCAATCGCAAATTTCGTGACTGACCATGAACATGACCCCACAAAACCTACAATAAAATGGGAAGCCTTGAAATGTGTCATCCGGGGGATCCTAATTTCACATGGGACCCGATTTAAAAAAAAAAGAAATTAACTGCTTGAAGACCAGGTGTTTAGATCCCCTACCTGGCCAGGCCATTTTTCAGAGTTATTAGAACCCTATTAGAGGAAATATATCAATTGGAGTGTAAATATAAAAGTAATGGGAATACAGAGGCCGTTCCAGAATTACAACTAAAAAGGACAGAGTTACATTAAAAACTAGACGTAGTCTACCAACGATACAAAGACTGCTCTCAACGTACTATGTACGAGTTTGGAAACAAGAGCAGTAGATCTCTAGCACGATCTATTAGAGGTAGACAAGGGAGATTGTATATTTCCAAAATTTGTGGTCTAAAACAGATTATGGTTCATACTGCAGAGAAGATAGCAGAAGTGTTTGTTAACTATTATACTGATTTATATAATATAGGGAAGGGGAAATCTATAACTGAGAAGGACTTAGAAAAAGGATTGAAGACCCAATATGTCGCCCAGACCGCATTACCTAGGTTGGGGAGCTATATCATAAAATCATTAAATACTTCACAATAGAAGAGATATGAGGGGCGATTCATTCGATGCCGATGGGGAAGAGCCCAGGTGCCTGATGGGCTGACAGGGACATTCTGGCTGAGAATCCACTCCAGTTCTCATAAGGAAGGGAGACTGGGTGTGTCTTAAAAAAAAAGAAAAAAGTAAACAATTTTTGGAGTGTGTTTGTGTGTGTGAGAATGTCTGTGGTTGTGTGCATCTGTCAGTGATTTTGAGGGCCCGTTCACACTAGTACGGTGCGTTAATCGAACAGCCCTGTGCGATTATTGCGCTGTACCATGCAATCGCACCTACTGCGCACTTTGGTGTGGGAGGTGCATTGTGTTACTATTCATTTGAACGGCACCCGAAACAAACCTCCCACCCACAGTTCAATTGCCCGCACCAGAACTCGTGGTACCGCAATGCCGTGCATTCCATTGCAGTGCGATTTGGATCACCACTTAACGACAAAGGACAAATGTGGGTCCTGAGGTTACACAGGTTGAGAACCACTGCCTTAGACTGCTGCAGTGAAGGGGGGGAGAGATGGAAGGCATCGGTCTAACAGCAGGCTGGCTCTGAGGATTAGGTGAGTATAACTTTGTTATTCTTGAACATACACAAAAATGAACACTTAAACCTTTCAGTGCTGGGGTTGCCCCACTGCAATGGTTAAGAAAAAATATCCCCCGGAGCTCTTCTTTAAAATGATAATACAAAAACCATGTGAGTTTTTTTAGTATAAAAGGAAATTACTTTGTGAAACATATCAAACTTAAAGTACAAACATAAAAAAACGACATAAAAAATGAACAAGTTGGTATTATAGAAACAACTCTCTATAAGGAATAGCTTTGCTGCCATCTTTCTTCACCAGCTAGTAATAGAACTATTCTACCATATCATCCAATGTCCACTGCTGACTTCTTCACCTCAGAACTTAAAGCCCAGATCTAATCAAACATATGTTCTGTTTTTTGTTTTTAGAGTGAGCAAGGATTATACACTCTTTGGGGTTTTATTTCCGTCTGGTCTGAGTCCCTGTTGGGAAGATTTTATCTAATTTACTGACCTGGTGGGCAAACAGGAAGTGGGAAGATCTCCCCAGTGACACAGGACACAGGACCCAGGAATAAAAAGCTAACAGAAGTTCCCCACTATTATTGTAGGCTGTGCCTCCACTGGGGAGATCTTGATCACTTCCTGTTTTAGTGACCACACAGGAAATCAACATTACACTCACCTGAACCGTGATTCCAGCTTGCTCTTATACTGCTCCCTCCAGCCTATCGCTTCCTCCACTCCAGCGTCCTCATGTCCTATACATATTGGGTGTGATAACTCACAAGACCTTAGACCGCTGGAGCAGAGGGAGAGTGAGGTTTAAGGAGAGATCCAAGAACAAGCCAGAATCGTGGTTTGGGTGACTATAACTTTGCTCTTTTAGCTCCCTAGGCAAAACAAGCACTTAACCCTTGCAAGGCAGGTATAGCCAACAACAAGGTGCTTTGCCATCATGCCCTGGCAATGTACCCTACCCATGTTGAGGGCATGTGACTTCATATGGTTCAGGAAGAGGGTTGTACAATCCCAAACTCCCACCCTTTCTTAGCCTTCTAGGCTGCATACGTGGATAAGGATCTGGCATGAATGGTATGGATTTTGTGGGGGACCCCTCCAACTTCATACTAAACCATTCATGAAGGATAAGGCTCTGGCATCCATTTTTGGCAGGGCAAGGAAATTACATATAGCGGAAAATATCTGTAAAAAAGAAATCAAGGCAACTGGACTTGCTGTATTTTTCTTGAAGATGTTTCGCTGGCCATCCAACCAGCTTTCTCAATTCAGAATGACTTGTACAAAAATTATTTGGGAATATATATGGTAAATGTTGCTCCAATCCACATAATCTGTTTATTCAAGCTTGCCATTCATTTTTAAACCTTTTCTGAACCAGTTCTCTTCCCTGTCTAGCATGCATATTTGATTGTCTCCAAAGGAGTGACCTTTCTCCTTTAGATATAGGTGCACAACTGAATCCTGACCAGAGGGCTGTGCCATTGCAATACGCTGGTGTAACTGCTTTTTTGTTTCACTGACATACAAATGAATCATCTATTGTCTGCCACATACAATGTTGTTTTAACACCTTTCATGGGGCAGCTTAATGACACCTGCTAGCTCCAATCATGTCAATGCAATCAACACCTTACCTCCAAGAGGTCTATGACCCCATGCTGGTTATGAAAAACAGATTATATTGAATAAAGCGAAATTCACCAGATTTATTCCCAGAGAATTTTTGTACAAGTCCTTCTGAACTGAGAAAGCTGGTTGGATGAAACCCGAAATGTCTTCAAGATAAATACAACAAGTCCAGTTGCCTTGACTTATTTTTTACAGATAAATCTCAGACATTTACAGACAAACTCTTTGTTTTGTTTCTTTGGTAAACGTCACTTATGGTGTAGTGTAGCATACAGATGCGCCACTTCACAGGCAGGTTTAGGGCATCCCCCAAGCATGTTATTTAAAGGTATTTTGCAATTTAATGTTTCACTTTAAGGATTATTATAAGCTGCTCACCAGCGAACCGTATTTATATATTTTTTAAAATGCATTGGTACCTGTCCCCCAGGGCAGTGCTCAGCTCCCCATGCCCTTTGTTTGACAATCCCACGCCTATTACCCTTGAAAATAAAAAGAACGGATTTTTTTGGAAGAGCACGCCGAACCTCCCACCAATCCACAAATAAACGCAGGCATGTACATATAAAAAAACTGTCTTTAGCTCCCCTGAGTAAGTCACATCCTCCATTTTTTGTGCCTCACACACTTCCTGTCCCAGCCACTGCAGCTCACAGTGGAAGGGTTTCAACAGCAGAGGCAGTGCTGCCAATCCAGAAAGCAGCGGGCAGGACTAGGTGTAGCCAGGTGCTGACTGAGAAACTACAGGCTTATGAATTGGCAATGACAATGCACTCCTGCAGCAGGTTCTCATCTCACTGTAGTACAATCAGGTCAGCCTACATGAGGGTGACAGCGCTGCTCTGAATTCAGGAGCAGTGCAGCATTGTGGCCACCTTGAGAAATAGATAATCCGCGCTTCTGGAAAGGAGACTAAAGTGGAAATGTATAATAAATTAAGACCTAAAGCAGCTCTAAAAAGAGGATAGAAGAATCCTATCAACAGTCGAGAAAAATATATATCAAAGCGCTAAAGGTGTAACTAATATGAAACTTAGTATAACCAAGTGATATAGTGAAATTTTAGGTTTAGGCGGTCTAGCCCTAAAACAAGTGATATGTCTTACATAGAATCATAAAAGAAATATATATAAAATAAAAATAAAATTAATAGTACAATAGTGCTGTGGAAAAACAGAAAATGATTGGGACAATAAAAAATTTCAACCACTGTGTAAAGACCTCGAATAGGTCACAATATGTAAACGATTCGTGCAAAAAATATATATTAAAAAATTGGGATAAAATGTTCAACGAAAAATAAACGTAAAAAACGTGTACAAAGGAAGTTGTTAATGATATATATTGATGGTGATATATATTTCGTAGCGGTGGTCCGACAGCCCCCCTTGGGTGGGTACTCACCAAATGGAGTTGGATCGAAGGCTTTTAGTTAGTGACACTTGAGCCTGCAATCGTGCTTTCAAACTTGGACCCAGTTGTTTTTACTCTCAGTCCCTGCAAGGTGAGTGTTTGGTTTTTCTCCCTTGTAGCGCTGGCTGTATCCCAGAAGTAAAGCTGGATCGTCTCAGGCGCAGTGTCAAACGAAACTCCTTGCCGTGGTCCCGCAATATTTCAAAGATAAAAAAAGGAGAGAGCCCTCATAGTGTAGCGTGCAAAAACATTTAGCTTTATTACAAGTAGTAACTTACACAGGCAAAAAAATCCGGCCGGCACAAGCAGCTCAGGAACAAACTTTTAAAACCCTCGTGTGCAAATCTAGCATCTGCCCTCTTTGACGCGTTTCGTCAGGTGACTTTTTCAAAAAGAAGGTAGATGATTGTGGCCACCTTGTCACAGGAAGCTGCAGGAGGTGGACATCATGTACAGGCTCATCAAGCATTTGTGATATTTTCCAAGGGGACTAATCTACGCACAAATACACTTACAGCTAAGTGCTGCAGCACATATGTTTTTTAAATCAGGGGCCATAGTTATATTTTAACATTTTTACTACTTGACCATGTCCTGACTACTACTTTGTACCCTTCTGGCTTTTCTGCTTAGATGTGCATGATGTGACTTGGTTTCTGGACTTGCCCCTGGGAGGCAAGGTGCAGTACTTCAGCACTTTTATTACCTTGCCACTTGTCAGCCCAGTACAGGTTCATTTTAATCACAAAAATGTTGCATCCCCCACTGCATACTGTGGTTCTCCCCATGGCCACTGCAGGACACAGTAATGACATAGAAGCCAGCAGGTAGAACAATAGTGTGTAGTAGACATGTGCACTGCCAAAAAATTTGTTTAGTCTTGTTTCGTTTTAAATTCAGATTTGTGTTATTTCGTTTTTCGGGATTCGGGTGTGAAAGTCAATTCGGATTCGGAATTCGGATTCGGACAAAATTCGGTAGCGGTATTCCGAACGTTCGTTTCGTTTTCTGTTCTTATTCGTTTCTTATTCGTTTCATTCGTTTGCAGCAAAGTGACATTTGAGGGGGAAAAATATTTTTCTCCTTCTCTAATGTCACTTTGCTCCAACGAACGAAACGAATAAGAAACGAATAAGAACAGAAAACGAAACGAACGGTCGGAATACCGCTACCGAATTTCGGAAATGGAAATTCGGATTCGTTTGCATTCGTTATGTCTGTAATTCGGAATTCGGATACATCCGAATGTCCGAAAATGTGTCCGAATTTCGATTCGGAACGAAACGAATCGCACATGTCTAGTGTGTAGCAGTGGCAAGACATCTTGGAGTCAGCGTCCACTGGAAGTTAAGTGTGTATGTCAATTAGGGTTGCCACCTTTTCTTCAAGAGAAACCCGAACACTCTAGCAACGCGTGAAGAGGTGGGAGAATGAGTTGCGGCGTATTCATATGTAAATAGCGCCGCCCATTCATATGTAAATATCACAGTCGAGACTATTTTCAGTGGAGCGCCAGTATCCCCTATCTTAATTTTGGTTGCCCCTGTCTGACTGACATCTTGTGTCCTGGATTCTGCTGCCATGAAACCGGTGCAGGGCATTCAAAACCTGGACTGTCCGGGTCAATCCTGGACAGGTAGCAACCCTAATGTCAATGCAAAAGAAAAAGATAAAAACGTATACAGTATATCTCTGCAATACATGCACATTTCCCCATGTTTTTCCTATTTAAGAACCCTGCAAGGACAGAAGAATACCCAATGCTCTGATAGAAATGCACTCGGCTCTAATAGGGATGCACCAATACCAAGTACAGTACTCGGTACAAGTACAGATACTTTTCCAGCTCCAAGACTAGACTAGGGAAAACATTCAAAAACTAGGAGGCAGCTGTCATTTGTAAGGAGCACACGGAGCTCCTGGGATTTGTACATATTGTAATGACTTGCCCCTCAAGGTAAGTTTCTGGTTCTCAACTGCGGAGAAGACGATTCGGTGGAATGGATGGGGATCAGTTGTGCAGCTCTCACCTCAGTACCCTGTATTTGAGTAAGGTGGGGAGGGAACTTCTTCACATCATACCCCAGGATATCACATGGAATTCAATGTTTGGTGGGTGGTAGTACCAGTAACAACCAGCAGGCGAGAACTGGAATGGAGTACGCAGTACTGATTTGCAGGTGTAACTGTTCAGGCTCCCATTAGCACACAAAACTAGCTATGCATGGGTTACAGCAATTAGACTTATGCAATGTAGTTCACACTGTAACTCTGGCAATGCAGCAATCCATTCACAAAGATACACTAACCCAATCCTTCAGTAATTAAATGGTAGTAGAGTGGAAGAGACTATAAGGTAATTCAGAGCAATGGTTTGGTTACCGTGTTTCCCCGAAAGTAAAGGTGCCCATACACTGCTCGATTCTCGTACGAGAATCGCGGGAAATCCCGCGATCGTACGAGAATCGAGCAGTGTGAACGAAGACGTGCGACCGTTTCTACTGTACGGTCGCACGTCTTTTGTCGAACCAGCATGCTCGAAAAGCCGGCGAGAATCGTACGATTGTCGGCTGGTTTCTAGCCTGCTTGTTCGATAGCTGTGGAACGGGCCGGTGTGCGCACGCGCACACTGCCCGTTCTGCATTGCCGTCATCGGAAGCCCGCCCCTCAGCGGGGCGGGCTTTCGATGATCGCAAGTACGATCTGCCCGTCCAAGGTGGGCAGATCGTACGAGCTTTCAATAAGCATACGACCGTCGCAAGACAAAAGTCTTGCGATGGTCGTAAGGTGTATGGGCACCTT
>NW_017306839.1:459022-468368 GCF_000935625.1 Nanorana parkeri
GAAGCCCGCCCCTCAGCGGGGCGGGCTTTCGATGATCGCAAGTACGATCTGCCCGTCCAAGGTGGGCAGATCGTACGAGCTTTCAATAAGCATACGACCGTCGCAAGACAAAAGTCTTGCGATGGTCGTAAGGTGTATTGGCCCCTTAAGACCTAGCGCTATCTTCAGGGATTTCTGTAATATAAGACCTACCCCGAAAATAAGACCTAGTTCGGTGGTAGGTCTTATATTACAGAAATCTGCTAGGTCTTACTTTCGGGGTAGCTGCACATAAACTGAATTTTACATGTAAAGACCGGCCGCAGCTCCCTCCCACACACCCACCCACACGCCAGCCGCAGCTCTCGCCCACACGCCCGCACAATGGAAGCGGCATATCATCCGCCGACACCGGGACTGGCAACAGCACACCGCCTTCCGGGACCTCGTCCACTCCTCCCCCAGCCAGGTAAGACATCCCCCGAAAATAAGACCTAGTGTCTTTTTTCGTGCAAAAAAAAAAATAAGACAGTGTCTTATTTTCGGGGAAACACGGTAGTAATCAGCTCACAGGCCAGGTTCACACATAGGGCATTTAGCCCAATACTTGCAGTTTGGAGCTTCTGATTCAGCAGGAGTCCTGTTTAGGTAAGTCTGTGTGAGCAGAGGTTCAATTGAGGAGTCCCAAGAGGGTAGCAAGGAGGACACTGTTTGATCAGCGTCCTGCTACTTCCAATAGTAAGACGCCGATCAATCAGTGAGCAGCGGCTTTACGCCGACTGCACTGATGACAGGGGGCGGAGTCTCGAGGCGCACATGCGCAGTACCGTAATCGATCCGCAGCTGGGAGAGAACGGAGATCCGAGGCGCGCGTGCGCAGTGTGCGATATCCTCTCGGCCTGGGGCTCTGCGACGCGCCTGCGCAATACGCCTTTGGTGTCCGCCAGAGGGTCGTAGCCCGGTAGGCTTGTTACACATTTCTGTTTTATTGTATGATTTTGTTTTTTATAAATATATAGAAGGGATGCACCAATGCCCTTTTTCCAAGTACTGATACATTTTTGTTTATTGTCATGTGACAGTTTTTCTAAAACCATACAGACTAATGATTTCAGGACAGTGGTGGAGCGCCAGAGCCAGGTCCCAGCTTCAACCGCTGCCACCCTGGTAGTTCTCATGAAAATGCCAAGTATCGGCACTGGTACTCGAAAAGTATCGGTGCAACCCTAGTATTTAACATACGAGAAGGGATCAAATAAGCCAAGTTCATTATTAGGTTTACATACACTGCAAGGAGTGTATTTATAAACAATTCACAGGGCCAGTCGCTGAGAATATCTGTAATTATTCGTTTTACGTGACTAATGGCAAAAATGAATGTTCATATATTTTTCCCCTAGTGTTGTGCTGTAAAATTACATTATGGCCACTAGAGGGAGTTTGCCAGTTTGAATGTAGTTTGTGTTCTAAAAACCAAATAAAAACTTTGCGCCAATAATAGTCAGCAGCAAGCGCTAGTGGTCCTAGATGCACCACTCATTTCACAACTAAGAACTTAAAACATATAAGTGCCGCGCTCTCCTTAAACGGTGTGCTAATGATATGGGATCAGTGAAAATTCAAATATTTTCACTGATCAATATTTGTGTCAACTGTAAAATTAAACAAAGCATGTGTAATGTGTCAATACACACCAAGGTTTATGTTCAGCAAACTATGTACTGAGTGGCCATGAACTGAACTTAAACAACTGACTCCAAATAAACAGTGAGAACAGTGGCGTCACAGGGGGTGTGCGGTGGGTGTGGCCCTCCCCGGGTGACACCATTAGAGGGGGGTAACACCAAAATGACTCAGAGGGACCGAGTGCCCAACAGCTATACAAGAGAGGAGGGGACCCGGCAGCATACATTATCCGGCGGGATAAACGTCACCTTATCTCTCTGCTGGCATCCACCATGGATGACCTTGCGCCTGTGCGTGATGAATTCACGCATTTGCGTAATGACTTTACACGTGTGCATGATGGCGTCCCGCCGGGTGACACCCTGCATGGGGACACCTCTGAGTGAGAAATCAATAAACAATAAACCGTAGGATTCCCAATTTCAATGTGAAATCAAAAACAAAGTCCCTAAGATTTCATATGAGTAAAAACCATCCAAATGATCATTGATAATTTTTACACATGTGATTCAGTCTTTGTCTTCCACCATCTTATTACCACCACATGGACACTCAGTGAAATGCTGCTCACCTTGGATGTTACACTATCACACAAGTTTCATCTCGCTGTTCCCCCTTATGCTATATTAGCCAGGGGAGGATTCTCCCTCATAAGAATCCACTTATGGAAAATTCTCGTATCCCCCTTTGTATGTACTCCAAGGATCCCAATGGTATGTTAGATCAACCCAAAATAAAAAAGGATACAGACTAGGGATGCACTAATACTAATAACTGTATCGTTATCAGTGCCGATACCGAGTATTTGGGTGAGTACTCGTACTCACCCAAACGCTCTGATACTTACCTCCGATGCCGGAACTTCAGGGGGAGATCTCCCTCCCACTGGCAGTGCTGAGGGAGCATGGAGCCGGGTTCCTTTCCATTTAGGAACCGGCACGTAATGATCCGCCTCCCAGCTTCCTGATTGGTCAGCAAGCCAGGCTACCTAGGAACAAGTGCCGCCTGGCTTCCTGGTTGGCTAGGAAGCCAGCTTCACTTGTTGGTAGGCAGCCTGACTTTCTAACCAATCAGGAAGCCAGGCGGCATGTCATGACTCGCTTCCCGGCTTCCTGATTGGTCAGGAAGCCACACTGCCTAGCAACAAGTGAAGCCAACTTCCTAGCCAATCAGGAAGCCAGGAGGCAGGTGAAGACCTGCCGCCCGGTTTCCTGATCGGCCAGGAAGCCCGCTTCAGTTGTTGCTAGGCAGCCTGGCTTCCTGACCAATCAGGAAGCCAAGCGGCACCTCATGACGGGCAAGCCTGCCCGGCTTCCTGATTGGTCAGGAAGCCAGGCAGCCTCAGCAAGTGAAGCCGGTGTTCTTTCGCTAGAACACCGGCTTCACAGGCAATCAGGAAGCCGGGCGAGGGGTCATGATCTGCCACCTGACTTCCTGATAATCACGGCATCGGTACTCGATATTGGCTAGTACCGGGGGGGAAAATATCGGTACTCGTGTTTTTGATTTCACATTGGAATTGGGAATCTTATTGTTGATTGTTTATTGATCTCACTCTTTATTTGGAGTCAATTGTATAAGTGTAATTCATAGTCAGTCAATACATAGTTTGCTGAACATAAACCTTGGTGTTTATTGACACATTATACATGCTGTGTTTAATTCTACAGTTGGCACATTGTCATATTTGAATTTTCTCTGATCACATATCATTAGCACACCATTTAAGGAGAGTGCGGCACTAAAATGTTTTACATTTTTAGTTTGGTGTTGCAATAACACATTATGGCCCCTACATTGCGCATGGAGGAGCATAGGAAATAATCAGTTTGAATGTAGTTTGTTGTTGCTGTAATAATACATTATGGCCATTAGATGGAATTGAGGAACATAGGAAATAAATACTTTACCGTGCTCCTCATCGCCATCTAGTGGCCATAATGCATTATCACAACACTAAACTGCATTCGAACTGTGAAAACCCATCTAGTTGCCATAATGTATGATCACAACACTACAGTACATTTGAACTGAGAAAAATATATTAATTATATTCAGCCAAAATGAACGTTCACATATTTTCGCAGGGCAAATTGTTTATAAACAATCTTTATAAACAAATCAATCTTTTTTAGCAGACTTTTTAACAGACTGCCTGTAGTTTTTGGTCTAATGACAGGGCTACTTTAAAGGATAAGTTCACCAGAAATACATAATTAATAATATATTTTAAAAAATGCATGTCTTTAATATTTGCATTCAAGCCTGGAAACCATTAAAATTGTGATCACTCGATCAAGGCTGCAGAGCTCAGGGTTCTGCACATTTTCAAACTGTCATAGCTTGTACGGAGGTACGGAGTTTGTTAGGAGAGATGGGGGGAAGGACGGCTGGACTTCAAATAGCACTAAATCCCCTCGTACGGCGTCCAGTCGTCCTCCCTCTAGATCAGGGGTAGGCGACCTCGGCTCTCCAGCTGTGCTGAAACTACAAATCCCATAAGGCATTTCAAACCACTGCAGTTAGCTGTAGCTGGTGGGTGCACCCTACTGCGAGTGTGCACAGGATTTAGCTGCAGCTAACATGAAAGTTTTTTTATAAAATAAATATCTTTATTTTTACCCCTAATTATCATCTTATTTTTTCAACAAATGTATTTTATTAAGAAAATGTATTTTTATATTTGTTCATTTTTTTTAAAGTGTTTAAATTGGACACATAGGAATGTTTAAAAAGATTTTATTTCAGTTGTAAATAAATTTTGTCTCCTAAAAATGTATAACTTGGGAGCTGTAAGTATAGACAAACTTCTATCTGAATCAGTATGTGTGCCGATGCAAATGGCGGGTGTGTCCTTACTGTGCTAACAGTGGGAGGGGCTTAAAGGGGTATGGTTAAATAAAACCTGAGCCTACTCATTGTATATATGACACATTTACCACCCACATAATATGCTTTAATGATTGCGCCACATGTGAGTCTCACAGACATAATGTTAAAGCAGTATTAAACACTCACTCGTTTATTAGTATTGTACCCAGATCCAACAATTATCCATTGTACAGCAAAATACTTCCTAATTTTTTTGCCCAAGCACTTACAGTCATCATGTTTCCAAACAGCCCCAACTCTCTCCGCTCAGCTTCCCTGAAATTCATGTCCAGTACAAGACCACAAGTGACAGAGTAGTCTCCAGCAGCTGCCCATCCACTTGCTTGGAGAAGGGAGCAAGGAGTGGGGAGCAGGGGAGTGCCTTGCCTTGCTGTTCCTGTGTTTATGGAGACACACACAGCTCACTAGCACACACAAGAGTGGCTCCATAGGACCCTGCAAGGGAAAGGAGCCATCCTAAAACAGGATATCAGGGCCAGTGCTCAGGGGACCAGCTGAGTCTGCAAGAAACAACTTTTAAACATCAAGAAGCAACATCCATTGTAAGTGATCTCATCAGCATTTAAAATAGCTTAAAAACCTTTTGACTTTAATATTACTTTAATCTTATCTTAGCACAATCATTTTAAAAAACAAAACTCTTCCATTACATATGCTTTACTGCACACAGGGACACAGTCAGGGACTGCTTAGCAAACAGCAACTATTGAGAACATTAGTAGTTTGGTCAGGATTATGAAATTACAATATAGAAAAGAGAGTGCAGGGGTCAGGAGTATATACATACATAGTGTAAAGGTCAGGTGTATGTAATGTACAACAAAGTTTATATAGCGTAGGAGTCTGGAGTATGTAACGCACAGAGTGCAGGGGTCAAGGATATATATAATGCACAGAATGTAGGGGTCTAAGATATATAATGCACAGAATGCAGGGGTCAGGGGTATATATAATGCACAGAATGGAGGGGTCAGGGGTATATATAATGCACAGAATGCAGGGGTCAGGGGTATATATAATGCACAGAATGCAGGGGTCAGGGGTATATATAATGCACAGAATGCAGGGGTCAGGAATATATATAAAGAACAGAATGCAGGGGTCAGGGGTATATATAATGCACAGAATGCAGGGGTCAGGGGTATATATAATGCACAGAATGCAGGGGTATATATAATGCACAGAATGCAGGGGTCAGGGGTATATATAATGAACAGAATGCAGGGGTCAGGGGTATATATAATGCACAGAATGCAGGGGTCAGGGGTATATATAATGCACAGAATGCAGGGGTATATATATTGCAGAGAATTCAGGGGTATATATAATGCACAGAATGCAGGGGTCAGGAATATATATAAAGAACAGAATGCAGGGGTCAGGGATATATATAATGCACAGAATTCAGGGGTATATATAATGCACAGAATGCAGGGATCAGGAATATATATAAAGCACAGAATGCAGGGGTCAGGGGTATATATAATGCACAGAATTCAGGGGTCATGGGTATATATAATGCACAGAATGCAGGGGTCAGGGGTATATATAATGCACCGAATGCAGGGGTATATATAATGCACAGAATGCAGGGGTCAGGCCTGGCTTCCTTAATGGGGTTTTCGGTATCGGTGAACACTGAGAAAAAAATATCGGTACACGTACTCATAACCGGAAAAAACGGTATAGGTGCATCCCTAGTATATATAATGCACAAAATGCAAGGGTCAGGGGTATATATAATGCACAGGGGTCGAGAGTATGTAACGTACAGTCCAGCATATAGTGTGCATGGGATAGGTGTATTTACAGCCCAGTGTAAAGAGTGCAGGAATCAGGGTATTTCATGTACAAAATGCAGTGGCCATAAGTATGTACCATACAGTACAGCATACTGAGTACAGCGGTCAGGAGTAGGTACCATACAGCACGGCATACTGAGTACGTCAGTCAGGGGTATGTAACCTACAACATAGTATACAAAATATTATGGACAGGAATATGTAAATCACACTCTACATTATATTCCTGACTGCTGCACTCTTATTGATGCATCACTATGATGGGCAACAGAAACATACAGGGGGAGACAGGCCAGCCTTTGACAGCATCAGGGTGTGGCAAAAATGGCTTCTTCAGCAGCTCAGGATTTGGGACACATGGACAGGTGATACTATATTTATACCACATGTGTCAAACAAAGGCCCACAGGACGAATCTGGCCTGCCAGGCCATTTCATGTGGCCATCACACTTCTCCTGCAGCTGCAGCACCCCCTTGTCTCTGCCCCCACCTTGTCTCAGCGATTGGCAGCAGAGAGAACAGAACACTTTGGATATACTGACTAGGGATGCACCTAGTCAGTCGTTTTGGTGTCACCCCCTCTGGTGTCACCCAGTACGGGCCGCACCCCCCTTGTGATCCCAAAGGGTTGGACTAAGCTTGTAAATAGTTTTCCTGGAGAAACTGGTATCCCGGGCTCCCTTCGGTGCTAGATCACATGACAGGGAACCAGGCTTTTAGTCAGGTGATCTCTGCTGACAGGACGATCACCCAGTAGAGATCACATGTTGTATGCCTAGGCTTATGGTCATGTGATCAATGCTGTAGCAGTCATGTAGTCATTTTTTCCCATTATGGGTGAACATTTCATCTATTTTATTTATTTTCGTACATGCACCCACAGGACAGAGTCACCAACAAGGATCGGCCGCATATAAAACAAGTTGTGCCTACTACATGTACTGCTAACAGCAGCTTTTACAATGTCTTCTCTAGCCTCAGAGCTGTCCGTGCTGTCCCCCCATTGTCACACACTGCGGCAGCGGCACAGATGACATTTTCTCGTATTACACTTTATTTTGTAGTCATTAGCTTTCTGCTATAAGTGAAACAGGAGACACCAGTGAGCCGCCCCCGCCCAGTGGTTGCTCGGCAACCGCCTCACTCACACACACGCTATGGGCAGCAGCTCTTGCAGATACCTCGCCAGGAGTCGCACGTGCGTTGTCATTGGCTGGCCGTTCTACTTCGCAGTCTCTCATTGGCCGTCAGTCTCTGGCCACCGCACGTCACTTTCTCACACCATCCCGTAGCGTGCAGCCGGCGGCTGGCTGCGATTGGCCGGCGTAAGGTGCCGGTGGGCGGGGCTAGGAGTTCGTGCGGTCCCGGTGCGCTCGCCTATTGGCGGAGAGGGGCTGTCAGTCAGGCGGGTACCTGTTGGTGGCGCGGTGGGGCAGTGCTGAGGATGGCGTGGTTATAAGGATTATATTGCAGCTGCAGTAGACACTTGGTGTACCGCGGAGCCGGATAGTGCACACTGAGCATCCCTGTCATCATTAGGACCACGTACAGGTGAGTATATGGGGGGCTGTTCTGTGCTTATACAGGGTGCAGTGATCAACCACCTGTGTGCTGCTGTGGAACTACAAGCCCCAGCATGGTGGAACTACAAATCCCAGTATGGACTGTCATCTTCTGTTTATGGCATATGGCAGGATTGGGCTAACCATAGGCAGATCTTGGCTCACCCAACCTGACCGATGTGCCTCTCATTGTGATTGACAGCTGTCACTTCTTTATATTTGGTCTTTGTATGTTCTATATAGAAGGAAGACATTGCATGTGATCTTATTGGTGGAGGAGATTTTCTGGGGTCTCTGAGATCACACAGATGGGTATGTGATTTGCAATTCATACACAGCCTGTAAATTGCTGGCATCGCCCAGATTGGTTGTAGAAATTGCACCTGTGTGTGGCTTGCGGTGGAAGATTAGCAGCTTGGTGGTAGATGGATGTAGACGGTGCTGGGGTTCTGTGGTCACTATCCGCTTGGTATGAGGCGGAAATTTGACGACGGTCGTGGCTTTTATTTTTCTCATGTGTAGACGTCACACATACAAAGCTGCATAAGCGCCCCCACCCCGTCTGCCATATTTTACCAGTGTAGTGTCCCCTCCTTGCTATGGCAGACTTGTCATAGCCTTTATAAATAACTCAGCTTTGGGGGATGCCATGCCCCGCCCCCCACCATGCAGTGCTTGACTTTTCAAAAAGTCGTCATTTGCATATCATCTTTGGGAAGCATGGCAGTGCACAGGGGAGCTGACCAGGGGTGCTAAGGATAGGATATGGCACCACAGGGTGCCTGCTGTTCACCTCCGCTGGCAGATGGATTTGTATGGTGATGTTACAGGGGTGCTGAAAATACATTGGGGGGGTTATTCACTAACAGTGAATAGTTTGGGGAAGGCAGGAGAAGTCAACGATCTAGGACAACATTCTCAAATTCAGCTCACGTTCCAGTTCAGCTATGTTCTACTAGATCAGGGGTAGGCAACCTCGGCTCCCAACCTGTGCTGAAACTACAAATCCCATAAGGCATTGCAAGCTACAGGCATGACTCCCAGAGGCAGAAGCATGATGGGATTTGTAGTTTCAGCACAGCTGGAGAGCCAAGGTTGCCCACCCCTCACTTAGATTGTTCACTTCTCCAAACTCCTTACCCTTTAGTGAATAAGCCCCAATGTGTCTCATATCATACCATCTGGGCGACTGGTCCCCCTAAACCTATAAGACACTCCAACCGGCGGTTGCATGCTGACATCATGCTCATCATGGCCAATGGCTGTTCATGGGACATCAGCGCGGTGATGTGCCGCCCACAAACCAGAGCGTCAGGGTGAAAAGGAGAGCGCCAAAGTCTTTCAGAGCGAGGAGTAAGGTACCCCTAGACTTATGAGTGTTTAACCCTTGCAGTTGGGGGGGGGGGGGGGGGGGGAACCCACGG
>NW_017306839.1:468530-495550 GCF_000935625.1 Nanorana parkeri
GGGGAAAGAGATCACGGCACGGGTGGATTTTGTGTAATCCTTGGAGTTGGGCTTTGAACTATATAGGCTGCCATTGCTCTCCACCTGATGAGAATGAAGGTTGCATCGCTTGCCTCTGGCTCACTGTCAGAGTCACTGATCTGGAACAAGCATGCAGCCAGTGAAGTCGGGGCAAAACGTTTCATCAGTCTTCTGGATTGATGACTCCCATCCAGACGACTAGAATTTCCTGACATCGGCTATGACAGCCAATGGTCTGTAAGTCGGAGGGAGGCAACCTCAGCACTCCAGCTTGTGTAGAGCTACATGTCCCATGAGGCATTGCAAGACTCTGACAGGCATGACGCCTTGGAACAAAGGCATGATGGGATTTGTGGTTTCAGCACAGCGGGAGTGCCGAGGTTACCTACCTCTGGTCTAAGTACAGATCTACTTCTCCATTTTGAGTTGGAATTTGGTTGTCACGGGCAACAGCAGACAGCTCTCACTGGAGGCCAACATTGCCTTATCGCTATTCTGTACACCCGTGCTATGAGTCTTTCTGGCCATTGTGGATCTGTGCAAAGCTTACAGATTACACAGCCTGGGGGCTTTTTAGCTTCATTGGAACTATAAGTTTCAGCATGCCTCTGGTTTTCTGCACGTACAGCAGGGGGTCAGCCTGTGACTTGATTTTTAGCCATGGAACTACAATTACCAGCATCTTGTACTTCCTTTTGCCTTATCAAGAATTCTGTAATGGTGAATAATGTGGGTTGTATTTTTGGCTTTGTGAATAGCGTGATGTATATATTAGTAAATGCCTATACAGCAAGGATGGATCCCAGGAGCCAGGGCGCCAATGCGCCTCACAATGACAGCCGGTGCCGAACTTTAAGTTTTTGTCTTGCATGGAGCTGGCTCCTGAAAAGACAAAATGCTGCTGGTTCCTGGATCAGACAAACCGGTTCCAGAAGTCCATATGAAGTGCCCACCACTACGATGACCGTGCTTCATTTTCTCAATATAGGGTTCCCTTCCTAGCGATATGCATACAAATCCTGAATGAATAAAAGGGTGACTCCTAGCCAAATGTTTTTTTTTTTCTTATGGTCCCCTATTAAAAATATAAAAAGACGCTGTAGCTGCAGTGCTCACCTCCTGTCCAGCACTGTACCCCTATGTAATCTCTTTCAACCCCTAGATCACCCCAAAGTGTCCAGGGGTGTCACAGCCGAGCCCTACACTCATAGGGGTTTATTTTTTTAAAATGTTCCCCTAGATGGCGCTGACGAGTATAGGAAATTCCTGTAGTACAGCGCCATCTAGTGGCTGGGAAGTTTTGTACATGAACCCCATAGTTTGATGATGCAGAGAGTGATATTGATGCCTTGATGTTGGTGCTGCGTTCTCATCATTGAAGACTGGAGACGATCCAAAAAAGGACCTGGGATGTCACATGACCAGCCTGAGGACTTCTGGAAAACGTAAGTATATAGAAAAAAGCATAAACTGCACTCTATATACGGGGAGGGAGGAGAGGTGTGGGTGAGCCCGGAGCCCCGAGTGATTCAGATCTCGGCAAATGTTTCTGTACTTTCTAATGGGAGGGCTACTTGGATTCCTAATTATAATTGATTGATCATTTTTTTTCAGTCTCTGAAGCTGCTCTCCTAAACCAGGCACCTTGTGTCTGTTCAAGGAAGTAAGCGGAGGCCATGCTGTCTTTTGTTTCCTCACTATTGATGGCTAGACAGGCCAAGGGGAAGGAGCGGCCACAGTCATCTTAGACAGTTTGCATAGGTACAGCTAAGGGCTGGACAAATCCCAGGAGCCAGGTCGCCAATGCTCCTTAAGAATTACAGCCGGCGCCTAACGTTTGAGTTTTTCTCAGTTTGCTGTCAGTGGACCTGGCTCCTACAGAAAATCCTACTGGCTCCTGAATTCCATATCCATTTGTTGGCCCCTGGCAGAGCTGCTGGAGGCAGAGGGGCCCTCTAACAGAAATGCATGGTTTCAATTTGTTCTGCACGTTCTTCAGGGTTATGTTACCAGCACAGGTGTAAAGAGTACTTTTTGGAGTTCTTTAACCACTTAAAGGCCATAGTGTTTCACCCCCTTCCTGGCCAGATGATGTTTATTCTGCTTATATTTTGCCTTTCCATTGACATTTTAAAATAAATTCTGTTTTTATTACATAGTTTTATTTTAGACCCAGCGACGTCATCATGAGGTCTCTGTGCTCCTCTATGCAATGCAGACAGATCATAGCTGGTAGGAGGGGCCGGCAGGGTGCTGTACACAGCTTTCTGAAAACACCACAGCACCCTGCCTCCTACTCCTCCTCAAGAGCCCTCAGCCCTGATGCAAGCAGTTGCTTGGCTCTTAAGGTGCCCATACACCATACAATGTATCTGCAGATTTTCTGTGGTCAGATGGAAAAAGTGCAACAGATTGGCCCAGGTGGAGATGACTCCATCCACACAGTTAAGTGTAGATGGAGGAATCTGTTGCACCTTTTCCATCTGACCACAGTTAATCTGCAGATAATTGTAAGGTGTATGGCCAGCTTTAGGAGTTATGCTTTGATTGGTGAAGTTCCTAGTCAGGCTTTGCAGGTAGCACCCACATGTGATGCTGAGCCTCCGTGATTGAAAGAACTGAAATCCAATGAAAGGGGCGGGCCAGGGACAGTCAGGCTGAGGAGGAAAAGCTAGATGATGCTGGATGTCCTCCAGCCAGGAAATGAGGTGGGCTCTATCTGACTTGCTGTCGCTTCTGATGCACACTGGGTGAGGCTCACAGTGTGCAGTGAAATCAGGGTGAGAACTTTTAGTCCAGGAGGGGAGCCGGTACAACTGTGCAAGACTGCAGGGAAGGTCAGAGTTCAACTTCCCTTCCAGACTCTTATTTTTTGGTATATAGTGTGTTTGTGTGTGTGTGTGTGTGTGTGTGTGTGTGTTTCCCCGAAAATAAGACACTGTCTTATATTTTATTGGGCTCAAAAAAAAAGTCTTATTTTCAGGGTAGGTCTTATTTATTTATTTTTTTAATGTACAACAATTCACACGTATTCATGTAAAAAAAAATATGATGATCAGGGCAATCAGGGGTGCCGTGCCTCTCCAAGAGCAATTTGCTTACCAATCGCTGGCCAGAATGAGCGAAGCGCACTTTCACTATCATTCCTCACAGGCGGAGAGCATTTGGTAGCACTCCGCCTGTGACAGGAGCCGGCGCTATAGAGGATGTATCGGCTTAAGCGGCTCTGCTCCCTCCGCTGCCGCCTCGCTTCCTCTAGCGCTGGCTTCGTTGGCACTGCTGACTCTCTACAGCCTCTCCCGCGGCTCTTCACGTTCCCCCTTATGCCACCACCGGCCCTGGGAATGGTCACAACTAGGTCTTATTTTCGGGGTAGGTCTTATATTTTAGCAATTCCCAAAAATAGTACTAGGTCTTATTATCGGGGTAGGTCTTATTTTTGGGGAAACAGGGTCAAATCTCTACTGTATGTATCATCGCATGCCAGAACTCTTGCAGAGGCTGGAAGATCTGGCGTTCATACATTCCGATTCCTAGTGGGAGATGGGTAATAAGAGGATGTATATTTAATGCCGAGCCTCCAGTCCTGAGGCTGCAAGTTTAGAGATTTCAGGAGAGATTATCTTCTTACCACGGCCCGGTGCCTGCGCTCCGCGTGCGATCTAGTACAGGAGAGCGTCCCTTCCTCCGGGCGTTCCGTCGTCAGTTGTCTGTACAGTGCAGGTAAGTTCTATGGAAGGTTAGAACGCAATCGGCGGAGTCCAGCTGGCTGTGTATCCATACGTCAATGTGCGGAATTTCTGTACCGATCCACCACCGGAAGGTTAGTTGAGGGTTGAATCGGGTCCACGTTGTGGGACAACACGCACAATTCTCACAGCTGTCCAGTTGATATGTCAGCCATGTTCCCGGGAGGATTTTGCATTTGTTGTACATTTGAGAAGCAATTTAGAGGATTTGCAATGAGTTCTGTATGAGGCTGTATGGAGCCATGTTTGTTTCTTGTTGACTTAAAGTGACAAATTCAGGAATTAAATCTTAAAAATACATTCAAGTCCCCTAATTATTAACAGAAATGTACCGTATTTTGCGGTCCATAAGACGCACCGGACCATAGGACGCAGGGAGGTCCGGCGCGCCTTATGGAGCACTCGAGACCGTAGCTTCTGTGACAGCTTCTATGACAGAAGCTGCAGTAAGTCACCGCTGAAACAGGTGGCGCTGTGATTACAGCGCCACGGTCTCAGTGATGACACAGAGCAGGTGAAGAACGTCCATTCTTCGTCTGCTCTATGGTTATCTCGATCGTCGCCGCTGCTCGGTTTTAATACGAGTGATCTCGTTAGATCACTCGTATTAAACGAGCAGTGGCTCCTACTACTCACCCGGTGCCCGAAACTGCATGTCTCGGGCGTCGGGATCCCCCTTTTGGGGGGAAAAAAAGTGCGTCTTATGGAGCGAAAAATACGGTATCTTCTGTGTGTATCACTCGGCTGTAGTTCCTCAAATCATCTCTGAATAGGTGCTGACGCTGTCCTTCCTTCTGCAGGGTGGCTACTTTTGTTCCCCATGGTGCCTGTGTGTGTTGTAAAGTAGTCACCGTTTCCAAGCTCACTCCTGGGATGGACTACAACCTCATGTTTAGTTTACTAATTTGTATTGAGATTGTAGTCCATCACAGGAGTAGCGAGCTTGGGGCGGTGACTACTTTACAACACACACAGGGACCATGGGGGACAAGTAGTCACCCTCCGGAAGGAAGGACAGTGTCAGCACCTATCAGAGATGATTTGAGGATCTACAGCCGCGTGATACACAAATAAGATACATCATTGTTAAGGCCATTTCACACCTGCACGTTCTGTAATTGCGTGGAAATGTGCGTGCTCAAAACGCGTTGGCAGAAACACCTACAAACGTGCAACACGTTTGCAGTGCCATTCATTCTTAATGGCACCCCAAAAGCGGCCACCAACGTCTGCATTTTTGTTTTGCATTTGTGTGAAAGCAAAAAACGCCAAACCCGAAAAATACTACATGAGCTTTTTTGCTGTGCTTCTTTCAATCCATTGAAATCAACTGGGACACGCGGCATGTAAATGTGACCATACAGTTGTGAAAGGGTCTAATAGTTGGGGTACTTGAATTAATTTTTAGGCCGGGTTCACACCTAGGCGTATCGAATATGCGCGTTTGTCGCGCGTTTCGTGGTAAAAAAACACGCATTTCCGAGGACGACCTGGCTGTATCCGAATGGATACGCGCGGCAAATATGCCCCAAAGAAGCTCCTGTACTTCTTTGGGCATAGGGCGTTTTGTAGCGCGTTCATACGGCCTGTAATACGCCCAGGTGGGATCCCTGCACATATGAAATAATGGGATTTCGGTGTTTGAACGTTTTGCAGAGCGTTTGAACGCGCTACAAAACGCCCAGGTGTGAACTGGGCCTAAATGTTTAATTCCTGAGTTTAGTGTCACTTTAAAGCTCATCTCTGGTCAGGTGACTCTTCTCCCCCATTCCCCCCCCCTCTAGCTAATTGCTTTGTTATAGTTTACCCCTAAAATCCCCTGATAGTTGCCTGGGCAAAGCAATATGGAATTCAGTAGCCAGTCCAGGACTGGCAGGATTCTGTTTTAAGAGCCAGCTCCATTGACAAGAGAACCTCTAAAGTTAGGCACCAGCTGTCCTTTTTGGGGAGCATTGGCGACCGGGCTCCTGGGGTGTGTCCAGCTCTGTCTTAAAGGATTACTTCACCCTTATGCTGGGCACACACCTTACAACCATGGCAAGACTTTTGTCTTGCCATGGTTGTAAGGTAATTAAAAAAACGTACGATCTGCCCATCTTGGACAGGCAGATCCTACTTGCGATGATCGCAAGCCGCGCCCCCTGAGGGGCGGGCTTGCGATGACCGCAATGCCGAACGGCAGTCTGCGCTTGCGCACACCGGCCCGTCCGGCTTTTATCTTACGAACATGCTACACACCCGCCGAACATCGTACGATTCTCGGCTGGTTTTTGCATGTCCGTAACTTAAAAGGCGTGCGACCTTACAGTAGTAGAGGTCGCACGGCTTCCACACACCTTACGATAATCGTACGATTGCGGGATTTCCCGCGATTGTCGTAAGGTGTGTGGGCACCCTTACAGTAGCATGTCCCATGCATTCCACCACTGATTGGGCTTTATACATGGAGGTTGTGTTTAATTGCATCATGCCTGTAGGCTGTGCGTGGCCTCTCCCAAACCTGGGCGAAAAACTCAACGGTGGGTGACACCCTCTTGGGTCATCAAGGCTGATCACTAGATTGGTGGCTCATTCCCAGGAGAGGGGCGGGGGGGGCTGGCCACCGGCGGCAAAAGTCGCCGGGAGTCTGTTTAAACAGCCCCGATGCTGGCGACGTACACTGTACGTCGTCAGTCACGAAGGGGTTAACTGAACAAACTGAAGAGAGAAGCTGATTGGTTACTACAGGCAGCTGCTCCAGATTCTGTCTTCAGTTTTCGGTGGACACATATGTCATGTGCGGTGTTTGAAGCTATTTATTTTTTTATACAATCATCCGGTGAAAATTGCACTAACAAATAGGATTCCAGACTTTATTTTTAACACGTTCCCTCATATATCAAACACCTGGTGATCCTACCTGTACACAACCCCTTCATCTCAGGGATGACAACCCCATTTCAGCTGCAGTGAACTCAGGGCAGCGTTGTCACCCTGTGATCCCTTACACGGAGGGGGAGGGTGGTAAGTATAAAGAGCATTGCGATGCGTGTTAAACCGCACAGCAATGCATGTTGATATGTGTTTTGATATGTTTGTTTTGGGTTCAATGAAAAACGCCTCAGACAAAGACTGCATCAAAATGCTAAAGTATACGTGTTGTTTTTAATCTAGTCCTCTAAATAAATAAGAACTTAATAAATGGCACAATATAGGCGCAGTGTAGCCCTGAATAGTCCTTGGTGAACCCCCTCCTGTATATAATAGAAGTTCTTTACAGGGATAATTGATCCCTATGATGATTTTAGTTCTCTCCTGATGCTCCGGGGGACTGCGCATGCGCCATCTAGCCTGAGAAGCCGCGCCAACCATGTGATGTCATTGCTAGTTCAAAGCACGTGACGGTGCCTTCTTGTGATTGGCTCGAAGAAACCTCACTGCCCTCTTCAATGATGGGGGCTCGGCCTTCACTCTGCCGCAGTGAGTTTCTGTGCGCATGCGTGGTGACGGGGCGGCGGCTCTGTTATGACAGGCAGGGCCGTCTGACTGCTGAGATGAGACATGTGCGGGTGACCTCTCTGTACTGGGACTGACCGGGACACGAGCGAGCTGGCCGACCATTATCTGCGGTAAGACCTTTCCTGCTAATCCCGGACTTGTGTCGGCCAACGTGGCTGCGTGTGTGCTCTGAAGCATAGGCTGACCTAACCGGATCCCAGGTAGTCTGTCAATGGGGAACTGCAAGAACCAGCAGCAGATGGAAACTCCCTGACTGCTAAGCAGGGAGGAGGGTACAAAATGACTTACAAACCAAAACGTGTTATTATCTCATTTTACCCCCCAGGGGGACCCTGGAACTCAATTTCAGGAACCCCTATGGGTAATGATGATGTCTGCAGGTACATTGGTGGGATCAGTCATTTGCCAAAAGTTTTGTATGGAGAATGTGGAGTACATAGACCAGATGTAGGCAACCTTGGCTCTCCATCTGTGCTGAAACTACAAATCCCAGCATGCATTTGCCCCCGGGAGTCATGCCTGTGACTGTCAGTCTTGCAATGCCTTATGGGGCTTGTAGTTCCACAACAGCCGGCGTGCTGAGGTTGCCTACGCCTGACATAGTGTATGACTCCCCCAGAGGATCATTTATCACCACACTCTTGCTCCATACCCACAAAGCTTGTTTTCACCAATAATCACAGAGTGAAAGAACCGTAATAATGAGCAGAATAGAAACCCAGATGATAAACTGTAGTGTTTCTTTATACTAGTGGTCAGGAGGGGAATGACCCCTTACATCGGAGGTCGGGAGGGGAATGCCCCCCTTACATCGGAGGTCGGGAGGGGAATGCCCCCCTTACATCGGAGGACGTCGGGAGGGGAATGCCCCCTTACATCGGAGGACGCCAGGAGGGGAATGACCCCTTACATCGGAGGACGTCGGGATGGGAATGACCCCTTACATCGGAGGACGTCGGGAGGGGAATGACCCCTTACATCGGAGGACGTCGGGAGGGGAATGCCCCCTTACATCGGAGGACGCCGGGAGGGGAATGCCTTGCTATGGTGGTTGTCATGCAGACACACGGCTCCATGGACATGGGGTGAATGAGCCCTAAGTGACCCTTTTATTACCCATATATCCTGCCAGTTGATTCTCTGCCTCCTATTCCAGGGTGACAACGCTGATCTCCCTGTAGTTCAGTCACTGCAGTGTTGTAATCCTGCAGACAGGACCGTCTCTAATCTAGTAATCTGGGATGACCTGTAAACAAAGTAAAGTCCAGCAATAGAGAACACTTCTCAGCAGTTACTGCAATTTGGGAATACAAACTGAGCACCCCCGCCAGTGTTATATGGTTTGATCCAAGCCCTCTAACTATCACTGTTACTGGACAGCTTGTCCTGCATTTGAAGGTGGAGAAAAATAAAAAGATGGTGACAATGAAAAGAAAATTCATGTAGTGAGCACTCATTACATATATTATCATCATACAAGTTGTGGTGGGTGGCACTTCGCTGTCCTTGGTGAATACACATTGTTGCCACGTGTGTCCTCCTAGGTGTCAGGCGAATGTTTCCTAGGTTTGTCTTTGGATGTCTGGTTTGGCCGGGGTCTGATGTGTTTCATGTCGCGGGTCTGATATGTTTCAGAAACAGGAACCATACCGCACTCCTTACCGGGATTCCCACTTTGCCAATGAGATACAGCTATTGGCAATAAAATATTTAGCTTTTTCAACTTAAGATGTGCTGGAGACATTTTTCTATTGTTCTGATGTGTTTCATGTCGCGGGTCTGATGTGTTTCATGTCGCGGGTCTGATGTGTTTCATGTCGCGGGTCTGATGTGTTTCATGTCGCGGGTCTGATGTGTTTCATGTCGCGGCTCCGATGTCTTTCATGTCGCGGCTCCGATCTCTTTCATGTCACATGTTCTGGTTTTCATACTTAGGGGAATTAAGCTGATAATTGCTGGCTTTAGGAGACTGAGCAAAGCACGCTGTGACATGTTAGTATTGCAGTCAGAGCGGTGTACATAATAATTGGTTTTACTGCAGTCAAGAAGTCTGGTTTTGTTCCAAGAGCTGTATGATGTCACCATATAATTGTTCCACCCAAAACTGGAATACTTGTCCTTGGAGGGCCTGAAGATGAACTGGTGAAGGAACAATGTGCAGAAATGAACAGTTTCAAGTAGGGATGTCCCGATACCACTTTTTCAAGACCAAGTACTTCCCACCTCATGTACTTGCCGATACCAATTACCAATACTTTTTCTTAAAGGGACAGGTGGCATTTTAAAAAAACCAATGCAGACTAATGATTTTAGGCCAATTTCTTTATGATTATGAAGAACTTTGACTGACTTAAGACTGTTTTAGAACAATAAAACATTTGTATTTGCTTTCACACAGCTGTAGTGAAACTACAAATCCAATCATGCATGTGCCTCTGGGATCATTTAACCTATTCATGTTAGCAGGGGAGAATTGTAACTCTATTCCTTTAGTGGAGGTGTGTGCTGTATATACGGTACACACTGCAGCAATAGATTTACAATTTTCCTCAACTAACATGAATGGGTTAAATGATCCCTAGTATTACAATTACATGTTATGTACTATTATGTACTATGGATCATTTAATCCATTCATATTAGCAGGGGATAATAGTAAATCTATTGCTGCAGTGTGTACTCTATATGTAGTACGTATAGAGCACACACTGCAGACAATAATTTACTATTTTCCCCTGCTAATATAATCGTTCTTATGAGGGACCCCAGGCCCTCACTCACTGTTAGTTGCCTCGCTGGTGAGGTCGCGCTGTGCGGGAGAGCAGCGGCGAGTCGGCGCTGGTCTGATGGGAGGAGCTCCAGGTGGGGTCCTAATTTAACTGGCCTGCGATTGCCCACAGGTCCTCCTGGGCAGTCGCCGGTGTTCTGTCGACAGTGAGAACTCATCGACCTTGCGAACCTCTGACGTTGCATCCGGGTACTGCCAGTAGGTCAGCTACACATAAGGACCTTCCGCGCATGCGTTGCCACTCACCGAGCCTTACACCCCCACACTGCGCCTGTGTCCCTTTTCTCACGGCTCCTGTCCAGTTCAACTACCATGCACTGCGCTTGCGTGCCCTTCTCGTCGAGTTCGCGAACTATACACTGCACTTGCGCTGTCCATTTCAATTATTAAAATAAATACATACACTTGTATATTAAATAAATCAACCTCTTTTTAAAATATATATATGTATGTGTATCGGTATCGGGACATCCCTAGTTTCAAGTGTAGTTTAGCCCAGTGGTTCTCAACCTGTATAACCTCAGGACCCACATTTGTCCTCGGTCATTAAGTTGCGACCCAAGTCTCAATGCAATGTAGCGCATGGCATTGCGGTACCGCGTGTTCTGGTGCGGGCGATTGAACTGTGGGTGGGAGGTGCGTTTGGGGTGCCATTCAAATGAACGGCAATGCACCTCCCACACCAGAACGCACAGTAGTTGTGATTGCATGGTAAAGTGCATTATTCACATGGGAATGTGCGATGAATGCACTGTACTGGTGTGAATGGGCCCTCAAAAACACTGACGGACACAATCTCGCACACACACTCCCCCAAATTTTTTTTTTTTTTAGGTCCTCCCAGTCTCCCTATCTTATAAGAACTGGAGTGGATCCTCAGCCTGGTGTCCAGTGTGGGCTGCTGTGCTGTGATGGGACTCTGCCCTGTAGAGGTGTCGGGAGCCACAATGTAACGTCGGTCCAGTCACCTCTACAGGACAGGTGAGGGAGCTGTAAGCAATGCATGTATGGATGGAGCTCCCTTGCGGCCATAGCCCCGGCCCACCCCACCTCAAGTCACCCCCTCGGGCAGCATATTTTGAATGGCTGCTTGGTGTGAGCACTTACAGCGCGGCGCTAGGGGGAGGCTGAGGAGCCTCTCGGCTAGAAAAGTGGAAAGCATGCGCGACCCAGTTTTAGTTCACGACCCACCAGTTGAGAATTAAGGGTTTAGAGGTTTAATTAGCTACTCGCACCATGTCCATTGTGCTGTGTGTTTCTTCATGCCACATGTATTGTGTGTACAGAGCACATAGAAATCAATGTTTGCACCATACCTGTGTGCTGGAGCGGGGACAAACACAGAGCAACAGACATGGTGTGAACAAGTCCCTAATCTTCTCTATAGACTGGTCACCTGTACAAGCTGGAGATGGCCACTTGTTGGCTGGGCCAATACTATGCAAAGTTCACCCATTGCACACGCTATGACAGGGCTCAAAATTTCCACTCGCTCGCTCGCATTTGGCGAGTGGAAATAAATAGAGGGCGAGTGGAAATTCAGTCAGGCACGCGGTCACGAATCGCGTACCTGACTATGAGAGCAGCCGCTCCTTGCTGTCCTGTCCTGGCTCCGTTACTTTCGATCGATCACCGGAGCTCTGACAGTTCTGAAACCCCGTTCGCAAGGATGGATTAGTAAGGTCTGCAGACCTTACTGCAGAGAACGGAGCTCAGAACTGCAGAGCTCCGGCCGAAAAGGAACGGAGCCAGGACAGGACAGCAAGGAGCGGCTGCTCTCATAGTCAGGTACGCGATCCAGGAGCAGAGAACGATGGGGTATTATTTTATATGGGGGGAGGCAGAGAACAGGGGGGAGGGTATTTATTTTATATGTGGGGATGTGGACGGCCGCAATGTTTACATTGCTTTATCTTAATATTGTTGTTGTTAATATTTATTTTTGTAACTTTATTCTGCCTTCAACATTTAAAAGTGTAATTTCATAAGATAATTTAAGAGGGTGGGTTTAGGGGCGGAGTTAAGGCCGAGGCAGGGTTGGGGTTAGGTGGGGCAACTGGTGGCGAGTAACTCTTAAGGCCTGGCTAGTAGCTCAGGACTTGAAATTTTGAGCCCTGCGCTATGATATGGTGACCTCACTGCTACATGATGTCTCTGTTCTTCATAGTGTAATAGAATGTCAGCTCTGTGGCCTTCACTATGTCTGAGTTATGTGGACTCGTTTCCTGTTTTCTAAATTTGTGTCCTTTTGGCTAGTCCAAGAGTCCAGCAGTGTTTGTGTGCTTTGCCTTTGGTCACCGCTCTTTATCTAGAATGATTAAGTCCTGCGTGCCCTCGGAGACGGGTCGCGTGCCCTCGGGGCCGGAGAAGGACCTTCACCCACACCCATTAGTAAACTGTCCGACCATTTCCAGCCATGTGCACAAGACTTAATTGGGAATTAACAATAAAATATTATTTGGGATAGAAAAATCCTGTAGGCCTGACGAGGGCTCGGTGAACATAACACACGGACATGCTGCTAGCTTGCCTAAAGTTAATTCAGTTTGAACCTCTGTGTTGTTGTGTTCTGCTTTTACTATGAATCTATAATGCTGCGGGGATTCCGTCACCATTTTATACAGCCCCAAGTATACTACCTGCTGCTACACCTTCAGGAAGCACTCGCACGTCAGCACCCCATTGGTATTTCCAGTAGAGAAATATAAAGTGCCCCTGGCACTTTATATAGGAGGATATTGAAGGATCTGTTTTATACAGCACTGTGTATGATTTGGAACGGGACAGGGAACCAGATCCTGGAGAGAACCAGAAACATGGCAAGGCTTTCAGTAGATAGGCCCTAGGTGGCTCTGCTATTCCTTCACACAGCCTTTACAGTAGAACTGCAGCTCGTTTTAAATAGAGTAAGGGAGGGTTATAACCCCTGTCAGCCTTTTTTGCCATCTGTGTCCCATTGGGGAGATTTTTCTTTACTTCCGGTGCAATAGCCACAACAGGAAGAGAGGAAAGCCCTCCAAAGAGAGGGAAATCCCCGGGGGTCAGCAGGGTCACCAGAATTGGTGTCCCCATTGAAAGAGTTCCCATCTATTCCTGTTCTGATGACATCCCAAAAATTGGGATTTCCTTTTACCTTTCGGAGATAGCGGTCACCGGGACAAATAGAGACGATGAATCTACCTAATGGGGACACCATAACAATATAAACTTGACAAGTGTTCTAATCCCTCTCCACTCTATCCAAAATGGGGAAATAAGTTTGGGCTTCGGTTGTACTTTGCTGGTTAGCGATGACATGACAGGTCCACTTTTATGTATCAGTACAGGAATTGGTTTGCTGCATTTAAATGTAACACTTTTTTTTTTTCTTCTTTTGCTTTCTAGCTTGACCACCATGCCTGGATCCCTTCCTGCCTCCGCCGAAGCCTCCTGGCCTAAGGATGTCGGTATTGTTGCCTTGGAGATTTACTTCCCAGCTCAGTATGTTGATCAGGAGGAGCTGGAGAAGTTCGATGGGGTCGGCGCTGGAAAGTACACCATCGGTTTGGGCCAGTCCAAGATGGGCTTCTGCTCAGACAGAGAAGACATCAACTCGCTGTGTCTCACTGCGGTCCAGAAGCTGATGGAGAGGAACACCCTTTCATATGACTGCATTGGAAGATTGGAAGTGGGAACAGAGACCATTATTGACAAGTCCAAGTCCGTCAAAACTGTCCTCATGCAGCTGTTTGAAGAGTCTGGAAATACAGACGTAGAAGGCATAGACACGACGAACGCATGCTACGGAGGCACTGCTGCCCTCTTCAATGCCGTCAACTGGGTGGAGTCAAGTTCCTGGGACGGTGAGTGACATAATTCTCCTTCACTGACAGACTTTGGTTCTGGTCACCTCCATATGGAGATGATGGCCATTGTTGGGTCAAAGGATTAGATTTGGTTTTGGATGACCAGTTATAGCTGTAAGGGTCTGCAAAAAAGTGACTCCCTGCAGTGAGGCTCATGTATAAAAAAAAACGAGAGAAACTTAGTTCACATAGACTTTTATTCTTATCATGTGATCAGAAAGACAACTATATATCAATGCTTTGATTGCATAAGGTATATCTAAAGGCAACATTCTTGTAGGAGATCAAATTGGGAATAGTTAAATCTCCTGTCGGCAAAAAGGCGGGAGGCTGGTGACCTCATTGACCTATTCTAGGCATGTGGTCATATAAGGTCAATTATGTCACTATCGTCCCGCCCCTTTGTTTACACACAGTCAGGGAATGCCCTGGCAGCAGCTGGTTGGGCCGGCACTGACTGCTTACTTTCAGGTTCCAACAAACTCAAATTGTGACTGAAAATGAGCTTATCGCTAGTTCTGAAGGCAACTAGAATGTTGGTTTTCTTGTCACTTTCTGTCTGAGACAGTGGTCACCAGGATCTATATAGAGAGGGGATTCCCCTACTGGTAGCACAGCAAAATAAACCTCAGAAGGCACCCAATCAATCCAAAAGGATCAAAATAAACTTTTGGCTTCAAATGCCAAAGTAACTATATATGTGTACAGGCAGTCCCGAGTTACTTCGCATCCGAGTTATGTACGACTCGTACTTATGAACGGAGGTCCCGGGCTGTTCCACTAGTTGTAATGCTACCGTACTCGCGCCGATGTTCGTAGTCCTGTACCTCCTGTACATTACAGGGAGTTGTTAGACGTGCAGACGGGGAGTGGGTCTGGTTTGTAGTCCTGTACATTACAGGAAGTTGTTGGATGTTCAGATGGGGAGTGGGTCTGGTTCGTAGTCCTGTACCTCCTGCACATTACAGGAATTTGTTAGACGTGCAGACGGGGAGTGGGTCTGGTTCGTAGTCCTGTACCTCCTGTACATTACAGGAAGTTGTTAGCCGTGCAGACGGGGAGTGGGTCTGGTTCGTAGTCCTGTACCTCCTGTACATTACAGGAAGTTGTTAGCCGTGCAGACGAGGAGTACATTACAGGAAGCTGTACAAACATCTGTCCAAGTTGCCTTAAAGTAGAACTTCATGCAATTTTTTTTTTTTTTTTAGTTTTGGTTAGTATGATTTGAGATTAGAGCCACTGTGAGGACAGCAAAACAAATGTTACGGGGCTTAACCCTTCCCTGTACTATCCAAAACTAAAAAAATGTGTTTTTTTGGCTGGACTTACACCTAAAACATGTACCTGTTCCAACTTAAGAACAAACCTACAGCCCCTATCTTGTTTTGTAACCCGGGGACTGCCTGTAGTCTCGTAGCTTTATTCCGTGCATAGTAGGATTGATCAGCTTGTGGTAAAGATTGGTAATTCATGGAAGTGTCTGTTCTCTGCAGGACGCTACGCCTTGGTGGTCGCTGGGGACATCGCTGTTTACGCCACAGGAAGTGCCAGGCCAACTGGAGGAGCCGGAGCTGTTGCCATGCTTGTGGGTCCAAATGCCACTCTCGTTTTAGAAAGAGGTTTGTGATTTAAAAAAACAAAATCATGTAAACAGTAGAAGTAAGCTGTACAGGAATGATTGTTTGCTTCTCTCTACATACAAGCCCATGGGAGTCCAAGAGCAGGTTGCTGCAGCTTAGGAGGAGGCCGGCTGCAGATCACATGAACTTGTCCGTGAAATGTGAATGATCTCAGAAGAGTCCTAAACTGATTACTAATGTATACTGAATGGCCCTAAAATCAAGCTGCGTCTGCCCATCCACTCGAGCCCTTTAAATCAGGAGCATAGTGTATATACGTTTTGTACAGCGGACTTCCTGAGGCGTTGTGTTAATGAGTATCAGTGCTTGCTTGAAATCAATAATACCCTTTAATAATATTTCATGTACGCACTCAGTATTCAGTGTCTCCGGAATGGCATAGGGGAAGCAGTACAGCTAGCTGATGCTCTGTAGCGTCTCTCTTGTATTTCAACACTTTTTGTTTTCTCCTGGGTTTAATATGTGATAACGTTGCTGCTATTCTAATAGGTAAAAGGTCATCAAGACTTATTGCACAGTCAGCCTTCATAATGGCTTCCTTTTTCTTCCATACTCTAATAGGCCTACGTGGAACACACATGCAGCATGCCTACGACTTCTACAAGCCTGACATGGTGTCAGAGTATCCTGTCGTGGATGGGAAATTATCCATCGAGTGCTACCTGAGTGCGCTGGACCGCTGCTATTCCACCTACCGCAGGAAGATCAAAGCACAGGAGCAGAAAGGTTGGTGTGTTGTATGTCATTATTGTGTCCTGCCAGAGATTCCATACCTTCCATCTTCTAGTCATTCCAGACACTGATATAATATTCTTATTTCTCAGAGGAGACCGACAAACCTTTCACCCTGGAAGATTTTGGCTTCATGATCTTTCACTCTCCATACTGCAAGCTGGTCCAGAAGTCTCTTGCACGCTTGTTGCTCAATGATTTCATTAGTGATTCCAACCCAGACACGCAGAGCGGCACTTATACAGACTTGGACTCCTTCCGGTAAGCGTTCATTAATATATGATTTATTGTAGAGACGAACATGGCGCAGTAGTAGGTTACACCCTTTGCACTCCAGGGACCAGTTTGAGGTGCTACAGCTAGTACATTTTTTTTTTTTTTCGGTATTTTGTCAGTATAACCAAACGGGTTACAATTTTGTTGGTCCCCAAGACCTACTACCTAGACTCCTATAGTGTCCTTATACTGCACTGATGATGGCCAGCAAGCCTGAAACAGATTTGTTCAGGTAGGAGTGGGTGGCTGTAAAATATTGGGCTGGATATGTGCTATGAACCAGTAGTTCTGATGATAATTGGCCCGATGGCATAAATACATTTGTTTTATATTATTTACCCACCAGTGACATAGGCAGATTTTTTTTTTTTTTCCTTTTGTTTTATGAAGGCGCAACTGTGCTCAATTGTAGTAATTGCGTACGCTGCAGAAGTGTTTTTGCAAACCATAGTAATTTGTTTCAGATAGCAAGATGTTAACCCTACAAAGTTGGGTTATATATGAATAAAATATAGACATCTCATTGGTGTTCAAAAACCGCACTTTACAAAATTATTGGTATTTTCCAGACTTGAAGTAGTTGTGTAGCACAATTCTCTGAACTGGTATGTTGATGTACTTACCTGTAAACCTACGAGTCACAAATCGGAATGGGGTCCTATACTGGTGTTACCTGCCTGCACTGTATTGATCGTACCTTTTAATCTGTACCTGAAAATGCTGCAGCATACATAGCTCTCTAGTCTCTTATGTCTGTCTTTTTTTTTAACTTTGGTGTCTTTCTAGCTCACTTTACCTCTCTACCTAAAGAGCCCACAATAAGGGGCACTTTGGGTGTATTTCACTGTTCCTTCTAGTATCGGTTGGCTTCTGTCAGTGAGCAGATTCTGTACACTGACAGCTGTCAGCCACTAGAGGGAGCACCTTACTGTAAAGCAAACCTAAGAAGGGTTCTAACCCAGAGCATGTTTACATCCCACCCAATGCTGTACTAGAACCGAAAGCTAGCCATACACTGCTTGAAAATTCCTGTGACTCGACCAGAATTCAAGCCGTGCGTGGCCCCCTTGGGACCCCAATGCCCCCAGTACCTCCCCATTTGACAAGTCATTTTTGTTCATTTGACTATTCTGCAAGAAGAGTAAAATAGCCTGGCGTTGGGTCGCTGGGGATTCTCCCATCCACGCTTTTTTTGGGGGCTGAATGTAGTTTCCTCTCGTTCAGTAGGCTGCACAAGAGAAAATCAATCGATTCCTCCATCCACCCTTAATGGCGTGGATAGAGGATTGTCCCCTGCTGGCTATTTTATTCAGACAGCCGCAGCAGTTTGAATATCCGGACACTGACTGCACCTGACACATATACACTCGCTGTTCGGCTGATCATTTTCTACCCAGCTCAGTATATTTTTAAATCAACTTTTGTTGAGCCGTGTGATGCTTGCTTGCAGGGCCGACCATGGTTTGAATGATTCTGATTCAGAAAATCTGCTGAAATCCAAGCCTTCTGTTCCTTGCTTATTAAGCTGCTCTGTAAAGTTGAACAATATTTACCTCCCAGCAGCTCCAGGCTCCGTTCAGTTGCCAGTGTGCACACAGCCAACTGAGGTGACGCTGGCTTTGCTGCAGTGTCAACCTTTGGCTTAGACAAAGTGCCGCACCATTGCGGCTGAGCCCAGATATCGGGAGGAGGAGGGAGCCCAGAACTGCCAACATGATGGCACAACCCAACATTTCTTCATCTATTGGGGTAAAGGGCAGTGGGCTATATAGCGTGAAATAGCTAAGGTATGCAAGTTTGTTTTTAAACTGGCGATGTCTAATCTATATATTCTGTCTTCTGGCAGGGATGTAAAGCTGGAGGACACATACTTTGACAGAGATGTGGAAAAGGCTTTTCTGAAGGCCAGCTCAGAGCTGTTCAATCAGAAGACAAAGGCATCGCTGCTGGTATCTCGGGAGAACGGGAACATGTACACACCTTCTGTGTATGGCTGCCTGGCCTCCGTGATCGCTCAGTGAGTACTGTGTCTGCTTCTCTTGATGATGATGATGATGATGATCACACAATGTTTTGTTGCTGAGTCTCACCTTCTGCTATTTTGTTCCAGATATTCTCCCCAAGAGCTGGCCGGACAGAGGATTGGAGTCTTCTCATATGGCTCTGGCTTTGCTGCTACATTGTACTCTATAAGAGTTACTCAAGATGCCACGCCTGGTAAGAAATTCAGCTTTTGTGCTGAGAACTTTTTATTTTTTTATGTTTGTGAATTCAATGTTTGATACACTATAAAAGAGAACATCTCCAAACTCTGTGTGTTCATAATGTTACTCCAGCCACAGCCTTACTTTTTAATATCAGATGGTGTTGGGAAGGGTTCAGACCTTGTTTAGTGTTGCTGTCTGTGGCTCTGTAGAAGAGACTTTTCTCTGCTTTCTGTTTCTGTGATGATTGTGTCACTGTGATGGGAAGTGAGGAAAAATCTCCAACAGGAATACAGCAATAAAATGCAGCCCCATTCTACCAAAGCAAAAAGGAAAGTGTGTGTATGGCTGTTGTGATTCCTCATTTCCTGTCCCGGTGATTGCACTGAGGGGTAGTATTTTGCATAAGGACATAGACTTCCTTTGGAACTGTAAATGTCTCCTGATGTCTCCCATTAGCTGCTTTTTTTTTTTTTTTTTTTTTATCCTTGTATTAAGGCTGATTTGCTGTGACTCCGGCATAATCATTTCTAAGCTGTCAATTTGCTGCTGTCCTAATTAGTGGGGCTGCAGAAATTAACGATTCATTTCTCGATTTAATCGTTAAACTTTTTGATCGATTAAAATTTTATTTTGATCGCTAATGAAAACACTCACCTCTCCGCCGGCTTCCGGGAGTCCCGCCGGAGATCCGTCGGCTAACGAAGAGAAGGGGGGAGGAGTCCGGTGACATCTATGTCCGTGACGTCACCGGACTCCTCCCCCCCTTCCTTTCATTAGCCGACGGAGCCACTTGGGCCGGTGAGTTTGCCCAAGAAACTTTCTGACGAGCGCCAGCCAAGGCATTGGCCTATACACATACAGCACAGCAATGAAGTAATAAAATGAACTAGGATCACACTAATCCAGCACGTTATTATTCCTAGTTGCCCCACTCAAGCGGCGGCCATATTGAGTGGGGCACGTGAGATTAATAACGTGCTGGATTAGTGTGATCCTAGTTCATTTTATTACTCCATTGCTGTGCTCTGTGTATAGGCCAATGTAGTTGGATCTGTATGTGCGTTATAATCGAATACGAAAATTTTAATCAGTAACAGCCCTACTAATTAGTCTTGGCACCACATAGACTTTAAATGATTGCCAGATAAATAGTGTTTGTCTATGGACATTTTAATATACAACAACAAAGTGTAGTGAGAGGAGAAACTTCATAGCACAAAATGTACTCTTGGGCTGTGTCATTCACTTTCAGACATGTAAATACATACATAATAAAGTTGTTGGTGAAGGTTTTATGTACTGTATTTTTTTGCATCATATTGATAGAAAAGTGCAGGGCGAGAAGGAGGTCACAAGGAGAACTTCACAGTACTAAATTTACGCCTATCCTTCAGCATAATACATAATGATGTTCATAGTGAAGGTCTTGTGTACCGTTATATTGCAGGAAAATAAGCAAAAATAAAGTCTTCCTTCAGCTAAACTGAATTGTGTTTTGTTCATCTCCCCCAGGCTCCTCTCTGGACAGACTGACATCCAGCCTGTCGGATCTGAAAGCAAGACTGGACTCGAGGAGGAATGTCTCCCCCAACATGTTTGCTGACAACATGAAGCTAAGGGAAGAGACTCACCATTTAGGTATGGGTCTGCCATGTTTTCCAGAACTTAATCTTGGAAGGAGACACACACTGTTGCATAATAAAAATGTTTAAAAAATGAGATAGAGGTAGATTACAAAGGAAATTTGGATCCAATATTGTTATCCATGGATAAGAGATGACCGCAGCCCAATGTGCCTACATGTGGGTGAAAACCTCCTGTGTGTGGGTTCTCCTGGATGTTGGTAGTCCTTGTCAGAGAGGATGAGGGATCAGACTGAATAGAGATTTGTTGTGATCACTGATGATCCCTACCACTGACGACCATTCGCTCTGCTCCCCACCCCCACCACTTGCTTTAAAAGGTTATGGCCTTAGAACAGGTACAATCCAACTGTTCTAAGTCTATGGGCTGCTTTTAGGATAGCAGCAGTCCCGTCAGTTGTTGATGATGAGGATCTGTCCCTCACATTTGGTTTTGAGGCGTGATCACACTTGCACCAGTTTAGCACAACTTTTCTATAACTGTGCTGACAGTGGTTTGTTTGTTTGCACTTTTCAGTAAGAAAAAAGTCCGGTTTTTGCAGAGCCACCTATTGGCACAAGTCTCAGTGCTGGCAGCTGATTGCCTCTTTTGAGTTGCTTCCCAGTGCATTTCTCAGGGCAGGCTGTGCTTGTGTTACACAATACTCTATAGTACCCGTGGCCTTCTGAAGGCGAGGTACATTACTGAGTATTAATAGGATCTTATTTGCTTGGCTGGGCTAGAGATGGAGAAAACGGGTGGCTGCTTCTCTTTTCTTCATAGCGGAAAACCTCTTTTAAATGTAATTTAAACCTTCATCTTGTCAGGCAATTAGAAGAATTGTCTATTCCCCGTGTCACTATACTATGCTACAAAATCTGTGTTCGGCTAGGAACAAGGTAGAACCGAAAGCAAGTCAATGTACACTGCTTAGATGCTGCTTTGTAGGAATGCTGCTTCCCCATTTCACCCCTGTGCTGAACCTATTGCCATATCTATTGCCTTTGCAGCAAATTACATACCTCAGGGCTCGGTGGATGACCTGTTTGCAGGTACATGGTACTTGGTGCGGGTGGACGAGAAGCACAGGAGGTATTATGCACGTACCTCTATACTGAACGACGGACCCCTGGAAGCAGCACTGGAATCTGTCCATTCAACCAGTGCTAGCGAGGTAAGGGACGCTGGCTGTAATTATATATATATATATATATTTTGGGAATGCTTGAAGTGCAATTGTTCAAACCATCTCCATATAATTGTCAGATACCCTGATTTGTTTTCTGTAGCTGTATATTTCAAAGACGCAGTAGATCACGCTTTTTGTGTAGCGATCAGAAGAATTTCCCCCTTTCTCCAGCATTCGATGGCTGTATGATTTAGGTCCTATATAACTTGTGTAAATGGAGGTTGTTTATATATATAATATTTTGGGAATGCTTGAAGTGCAATTGTTCAAACCATCTCCATATAATTGTCAGATACCCTGATTTGTTTTCTGTAGCTGTATATTTCAAAGACGCAGTAGATCACGCTTTTTGTGTAGCGATCAGAAGAATTTCCCCCTTTCTCCAGCATTCGATGGCTGTATGATTTAGGTCCTATATAACTTGTGTAAATGGAGGTTGTTTAAAGGAACTTGTGTGGAGGGAATAAGGAGGCTGCCAATGCTGACGTCTCCTTCTGAAAATGCTGGTTGACTGTCACCCTGAGCCAGTACCATCAACACTCGAGTCACTCAACTGGAACAAGCGTGCATATCAGGACTCTGCTTCCTGGTATAGAAACCAGCGGTGGCCAGGAACCTAACATTTTCAGTTTCTCAGTCCCAGGTTTCCTTTAAAAAGGATGCCTGGTCTACACAGTAACTGCTCCTTATATCACAAGGCTCTCTGTGTGTTGGTGGCACACAACCTACATGCATTTAACATATACAGCCTACTAAACACATGGCTGGCTCCAAAATGGCCAGGACGGGCTTCTAGAATCAGACACTTCTGGTTTGTTTAAATTGACATTCTCCCTTGTTATAGCGGAGCAGCTGTCATCAGATTGGATGTACACTCTCATAGAATGAAGATGCTACAGACACTAAAGAGAGCTTACTGAAGAGCAAGAACATTTTAAAACCATTTCTCCTTGCTCCTGCTGTCCTCTGAGAACCTTATAGGGGTCATCAGTGCTTCTCCCAGTTTAAATCTTTTTGTTACCTGCTAATGCTGTTTTCCTGTATGTAGTTATATTTGCAGTCAGAGGTTCTTCAGGCCTTTCTAGTTGGGGCATACAGTATGCTTTAGCCGTCAGTCCTTACTGTCACTTGCTGTCTTTGTGCAAACTTACAAGTTTACTTTTGTTCCACAGCACTTCCCAAGTCCTGCTAAGAAAGTGCCAAGAATCCCCACAACGGTGGAAACTGAGGCCATCTCTGTGAGCAACGGAGAACATTGACCTGAACTCCTGCCGGATCCACGCATTTCATCCTCGCTGACAGCCAGCACCTTTTCCAGTCGGAAATGATATCGGTTATAGAGGGGCTATTAATAGCTATTGTAAATACTAAGAGCTTAAAGCTCGCCTGTCTGCAAAATATTTTATACCGTCTAAGGAAGGGGAATGGATTAGATGCTTAACGTGTTTAGTTTCTTTTTTCGTTTAGCGCATGGTCGGGCTTATTTTGTAATTCAGTGCAAAAGGCAGCACAGAGCCGGCAACCGGATTTTACCTGACCATTCTGAAATCGGTGGAGGATAGTATCTGGTTGCTGTGGGGGTATTGCACATTGAACTTTGCCTTATTGAAAGAGCCTAAAATTTGAGGCTAAAGGGTTCTATTGAAAAAACATTCACAGAGCGACCATCTCTGTGAATGAGAGTCGCAGCATTCTATGGCCACTAGATGGAGCCGGGGAGCATGGGAATTTCATGGGCTCATTGGCTCCATCTAGTGGCCATAATGTGGAGTGACTTGATCACAGAGATGGATGCTCTGTCAACGTTTTATAAGTAGACCCCTTTTAGCCTTACTGTCCTCCAAACTTTTTGGGTTGTTCAATAAGGCAAAGTTCAATGTGCAATACCCCACAGGAACCAATCTGATACTTTTTGGAATGCTCAGGTAAAATCCATTATGTTGCTAGTCATATCAGCCACTCAGAAATCCTTTTTCAGTATTCAGACTACATTAATTGAAAGCACTGAGTATAATGTTCTTTGCACGGATTTAATATATAAGCCCCTCATACTTCTCATCTCGGACAGAGTCTAGATTTCCGGCACTCTGGCCACTTTCTGCCATGGAGGTGGTAGCATGGATTGCCCGTGTCCTGTCATTTTAAAGCACTTTACACGTTCGGTTCCGCAGTAGACAAACGGCGATCGTGTACTGTTTAGAAGATGACAGGCCACGTACCTCGTACAGTATTTATTTCCTCATTACTGGCTTCATTGAGTTTTTTGTATGTACAGTTGTTGAACGTCTCCCCAGGCAGAAGCTTTGCTGATCACAGTGGTGCTAATTTTTTGGGTTGCAGCCCTATTAGTTTGTAAAAAGAAAAATGTAGAAAATTTAATGTAAATTAACGACTTATTTTGGTAATTTTTTGTTTTTCTGCTTTGTATATATTTTTCTATAGCAGGACCAGTAACGGTGGAATCGGAGCCAATTTGTATAAACCAAGCCAAGATGAAAGAGCAACTGAAAATTGGGATGTTCCATATTAGATGGCATGGGGTTTGGGGGGTCTTTACTGCTGCCTGGGATCCCAGCAGAGAGATGAACCACCATGTACCGTGTGATTTTTGACAGACTGATCAACGCTTTTAGCCGAGCCAATGGTGTCAGCAGCTTAAGACAATCCTATCCATTTTATATGTGCCCTCCTATAGGGTGCTAATTTATTTTTCAATAGGAATATATGGAGAACTCTGGCTGGTGAACACACTACCTTGGTTAAAAAGCCTGCGTTGGCCTGCCATAGCTGCACCAGGTTTGGGGAAGATCTCTCCATTGGGTTGCCAGATTCTGGTAAAGACCTGACCAGGCGAACGACTTGGCTCTATTACATCAATAAACTGAGAAATGATTTGTAATTGATATTCTAGTCAATATATTATATATATAAAAGTATGTCCTTTACCTTGACAGTTCACGCTTTGTACAATGTCCTGTACAGCTGATTTGTGGACTAGTTTTATGGTATCGGCCATGGAGTACTGAGTACAGACCGTGGTCTCTGAATGGATTTCATTGACAGAACGACAGTTGTGTGTAGTACACAATTCTGATGCGTACGTATGGTTTTAGTTGCTCTTTTATATACGGCAACATGGGCTTACTGGTCCTTTCCATGTACCTGTTACCTCAGCTTGGTCATGGCAGCCATTTTGTTGGCTGGAGCCTTAGTCCTAAGAATGCAGCTTGCTGGTCAATATTATTTTGTGTCCTCTTTGAGCCAAGGTGACTTTGATTGCAGGCTAAAGCACCAATTCTTAAAATGCACTGTGCTGAGGTAAATGGTATGTTTCAGAAGGAAATCTCACATAAAGAAGTACAGAGTAGACTGATCTTCTTTTTAACATCTAAGAGTATGTATGGATGGTTTCAGGAGGCAAGTGCAAGCACTGCATGGAAAACTGAATTCACTAGAGACAGAATCTGCCATTAGACTGACTTCCTGGGGTGTATTTCTAACATGTTTGCAGAGCTGTTTGCCCTGCGAACGTCTTGGCTTTAGATCGGCACTGATTTATGGCCATGGGACAGAGCATAGGCACTTCCTACGCACCTCGGCTCCTTGTGTCTTTAGTACTAGCTTTCCCTTCTGTACGAAGAGCATTCCTGTCTGACCTGACGCACAATACCTTCCCACCACCACCACAGTCAGAGATGGCAGGTCCAGTTTAGGAGGTCCCATATAACAAAGCTTTTGGAATATGAGAGAAAACTATCTCATGGAGGAAACTTCTACAAGGAAATAGTGAGCTTTGGTGGATGCTGAACCAGTGAACCTGAATGCTAAATAGGATTGTAAAAGAGACTGTCAATGAAAAATGTTCTATACATGGATCCACGACGAAGCCAAGACTTCCGTCCATACTTTGCTATTCCAAATGTCCCGCACCAAAGCAAACCCTTGCCTGCTGCTCGTGTATGTCATACACTTCTGTGAAGAATCTTCTGGATCGCAGGCCATCTAATGGAGGGCTGTGAGCAGAGGAATAAGTGCTTGATGTCAGCTGATCAGGAGTGGAGGCATATCGGGTGTTGGACAGATTTGGTGTCCCATTTGCCCGCCAAGCCTTTGTACCCCAGTGTGGAGGGTAAACTCTCTGCATGTAATACACCCTATAGAAAGGACATGCTGATGTAAGGAGGAGCTGCCTTCTGAAACTCCATCTTTGCAACTCCTAAAGCCGGCTTCTGACTTCTTTCCAAACACCACTTGTAATCTGTTCACTACAAAATGTAACGTAACTTTCTTTGTGTAATTTCCCTCTGATTTTGTATTGTACTTTCTGTGTATGCCGCCGGTTTTGTACAGTCACATTGCAGGACATTCCCTAAACAAATGTACAGGACACGAATGTAAGAATAGTGCTGATATGTGACAATTGTTTGACAACCTATAGAAAATGGTCCTAATGTAACTCCTTCCAATGTAGAGGAATCAAAAAGAACTTGCAAGTTATGTTGAAACTTTAAACAATAAAGTTTTCACAGTATTTTATAAACTGAGGGTCTGTTTTTTTTTTTATTGTTTTGTGAGAAATATCACGATATTATATATCAGGCTATTGGTTCCAGATGTCTAGATGCTGCTGGATGTCGGCTGAAGGTTTGACAAGGTCATGTAATGAGTGTATTTCAAAGGTCGAGGATGAAGGTGGCATCACCCTGGTGTCAGGTCCCTGCTATGGTTGTGGTGACTTCAAATCGTTCCTATGAAAGGGAAAGCTTGATTGCTTCCCCTCGCATAGTTCTTGCATATACACTCTATGGCCAGAAGTATGTGTACACACTTCCAAATTGAGTTCCAACAACATACAAAGACATTTTACACAATTGTGCACTTCCAGGGGAGTCGGTGCTGGATGGCCAGACCCTGTCAGGGTCATGGTAGGAGCAAGATATCCATGTATACCTGCCTGGTCCTGTGGATCTTGGGACAAAAAACAAGAAGGGGGGGTAGGGTCCAATCAATTTATGGAGTCACTGGTCCTTCAACCACAGGTATGCTGCCATGTCGGCCCCGGGAAAGACATTTTACACAATTGTGCGCTTCCAATCTTGTGGCAACAGTATGCAGAAAGGCCCTTTTCCCAAGTCGTCTTCCAGGATGGTTGACTAGAGAGATGCAGGAAACTCCTCCTCCTGCAGGAAACCCAAAACTAAAGCGTTTAAAGGGCTCTCAGTAGTCAGTGACTTCCTGCCTCTTGCACGCACCTTGACCAGCTCCTGTTCTTTTGTTTTCTAACCCTAGGGGTCATCTGTAGGTGTCAGAGCCCCACCCCCTACCAGCCAAGATCCACTGCAGTAGGCCAGGAGAGGAGAGTCCTGTGGTCTGTTGGCAGTGGGGTTACAAGGGTGACATCCTTTCCTCTTAGTGACCCCCCCGCCCCCCCCGCCGCCTCGCCCAGTGGCCA
>NW_017306839.1:495681-496438 GCF_000935625.1 Nanorana parkeri
ACTTCCAGGTGCCATTGTAACCAGAATCAATGTTATTCACCTCTCAGTGGTCATAGTGTGATGCACTTTCACTGATTAGGCCATGTGTGCGCGCATCGAAGTACCCCCCCAAGTATGGCTCCTGTGTTTATTTCAGGAACAATGTTTACAGAGTAATACCTAGACCCTAAATGTGGATATCTGATTGGGGGAAGATTTGGGGAAAACAGCTTTACCACAAAACAGGCAAACCAAAAATATGCATCATCCCCTTCCACCGAGATCTGCTTGGTGTTGCCTTATCTTTAGTTTTTATGTGTTTGACTAACCCCTGTCATGGCTTTGTAACGCTTGACATTTAGACATGTAAAGGCTCCAAAAATTTGTTTCATTTTGGATTGATTAAGAAAAAATGTTTTTTGGACGTCAATCTGAAATTCGATTCGGTTCATAATTGTCGAAATTAATTTTTCTCATCATTTTTTGGAGGGTTTTTTGGTCCTCTTAGTCCGTACTGGTCCTTAGACTTGGATATTCAGAAACCTAAAATAAAAATCAGATTCCTAAGTAAAGTGAAATTCGGAACTACGTGTCACCTGCCTGGTAGTGTAGTATGGAACATGTGTGTAAAACACCATCTACTGTACAGAATTTGTAACATTTATTTTACAGTTTGCACAGAGCTTAGCCTTAAAGCAACAGAGGACTGAAGGGGGGATTGAAGACCCTGATGTGAAGGAAGGACTGAGGACTCTGATGTGAAGGTGGTGGGGGGCGC
>NW_017306839.1:496587-500631 GCF_000935625.1 Nanorana parkeri
TGTGAAGGGGGGACTGGGGACTCTGATGTAAAGGGGGGGGGCTGAGCACTCTGATGTAAAGGGGGACTGAGGACTCTGATGTGAAGGGGGGCTGAGGACTCTGATATGAAGGGGGGGCTGAGGACTCAGATGTAAAGGGGAGACTGGTGATGTGAAGAGGGGCTCCTAGTGTGAGAGGGAGTGACTGATGTGAAAAGAGAGGACTCCTGATGTGAAGGGGGAACCCAACTTCTTATGTGTTTCGTGCAGGGTCCCCCCGTATCTTGGATAAGCGTCTGGTATGGATTTTGTAGGGACAACACTTTGTCATGTTTACGTTTTGTACATAGACTGGGGTGCCTCATGATTTTGGGGTGCCTCAGGGTATGACCAGATATCTATTTCTGTGTTTTCAGCCGGTCTTTACGTCCGGTGTAGTTCACTAAAAACGATTCTGTCTGTTCCCAGAAACCGGAGCATACGGGTCCAAGATGACTGGAACAATGTTCTAGAGATTCTAGTAAAGTCTGGACTGTCTTTGAAGCTGCCCTTCTAATCTCCTGGCTGTTCCCAGCATCTGGCAGATCAGATATTTATAACAGTAGCCGGTATGTAATAAAATAATCATTTTATAGAACACGCTTGTGTCATGAGACCAAAAACAAAATAACACGGCAATGTGTCAATACAATCTGACCTGAATTACAATGAATATCATCAAAGCCAGCATTCTGCATGCACTAGGTAAACACAGAGTGAGATGCAAAATAAGAATACAATATTTAAACCAATCAAACATGAGACAACCAGCAACAGATATACAAACAAAAGTGAAATGGGGGAAATTGCACATGCAAAAAAAAAAAAAACAATCCTAAAAAATGACAGGAGATACAAACTGCAAATTTCAGTGGGCATAAAGTAGAGTCATTTATTATAATCTCTTCCCAAAGCAATCCTGTGTGATGCACCCGTGTTATATCATGTGAGAGATAGGGCGGTTAAAGAAACTGGGTAGGCAAAATCTGAAAGCCAAAGGATAGCAAGGGGTTAAATCTGAACTCTGGGAGTAGAAAACATTGAATACAAGAGCCATGTTTTTTCCTATTTGAATCTCGGTGTGTTTTGTGTAATTCTTCCAGATCCAGTGTAAAACTTCACCTCTGTGCAGGAACTTCCTGAAATAAAGATCGGTCCCTGCTGCTCTCTCTCCTTGGGCAGGGTGACTGGTCTTGTCTCCGCCCCCTCCTGTAATAAAGAACGCTCACTGCTGCGCTCTCTCCTTGTGCAGGGTGACTGGTCCTGTCTCTGCCCCTCCTGTAATAAAGACCGCTCACTGCTGCTCTCTCTCCTTGTGCAGGGTGACTGGTCCTGTTTACGCCCCTCCTCTAATAAAGACCGGTCTCTGCTGCTTTCTCTCCTCGTGCAAGGGGCTGTTCTTGTCTCTGCTATAATAAAGACCGCTCACTGCTGCGCTCTCTCCTTGTGCAGGGTGACTGGTCCTGTCTCCAACCCCTCCTGTAATAAAGACCGGTCACTGCTGCGCTTCTCCTTGTGCAAGGGGCTGGTCTTGTCTCTGCACTCTGCTGTAGTAAAGACCGGTCACTGCTGCGCTCTCTCCTTGTACAGGGTGACTGGTCTTGTCTTCGCCCCCCTCCTGTAGTTTTCTGTAGGCAGCCTGTAGTGGGTGGAGACTGCTGGCCCCTCCCACAACTCTGCTCACTGCACATGTTCTGTCACTGCTACTTTTACAAGGTAATATTTGTGTTTGCAAAGGAATTTGGTGCACACAAAGTGGATTCATATGCTTTGTGGCAATGGAGGAATATATTTTGATTAGAGGTTTTTGTTCTCCCTGACTTTAGCTTTAACATTACAGAAAGATACGTTTGTAGCAATCAATAATACCGCCTTGTCCACTGCTGATAGGAGTTTCAACATCCATTGTTATTCTTAACTGCAAGTAGTAATACATTGTAACAGATTATCATAGAGTCTGGGGAAGGATATTGTGTTCTATGGAGAGATGTGATTACACCGGGAGCATTAGTGTGCTGATCTAGGATCAGAGTACATGAAGCATGTTCATTCTGTGCTTAGATCTCACTCAGTTCACTTCAGGAACATGCATTACATGCTAAGCAGAGCTGCCAGCTAACAATGTTCTCCTTCTGGCAGGGATACCATATACTCTTTATTCACCACCACATGTTATGGAAGCCTGGAAGCATTCAATCTCAGATAAAACTGGTTACATTGTGTATTTAACCCATCACAACCCATTTTATCAAAGCAAACACAAGTGTCCCAGTTGTTTTCACCGTCCTGTAAAGAGCTTATTATTTAGCATTTAGAACCTTATATCTCTCCATCATCCAATGAACTACAAATCCAAGCAAGCCTCACTATATCCAGTGAAAGTATGCCTTACTTTACCAGCAGCCCCCAACCACTGCAGTCAGTGTAAGGCTGGGCACACACCTTACAACCATGGCAAGACTTTTGTCTTGCCATGGTTGTAAGGTAATTTAAAAAACGTACGATCTGCCCATCTTGGACAGGCAGATCGTACTTGCGATGATCGCAAGCCCGCCCCGCTGAGGGGCGGGCTTTCCGATGACCGTAATGCCGAACGGACACTGTGTGCTTCCGCACACCGACCTGTCCGGCTTTTACCTTACGAACATGCTACACACCCGCCGAAAATCGTGCGATTCTCGGCGGGTTTTCGAACATGGTCGTAAGATAAAAGTCGTGCGACCGTACAATAGTAGAGGTCGCACGGCTTCCACACACCTTACGATAATCGCACGATCGCGGGATTTCCCGTGATTATCGTACGATTATCGCAAGGTGTGTGGGCACCTTTCGTCTTCTTATCCAAGCCAACGTTTACTGCCTTGGATAGTGTTTTGATTAGACATGTGCGATTAGTTTCGTTCCGAATTGAAATTCGGACAAATTTTCGTAAATTCGGACATTCGGATGTATCCGAATTCCGAATTACAGACATAACGAATGCAAACGAATCCGAATTTCCATTTCCGAAATTCGGTAGCGTTCGCACGAACGTTCGTTTCGTTTTCTGTTCGTATTCGTTTCTTATTCGTTTCGTTCGTTGGAGCAAAGTGACATTAGAGAAGGAGAAAAATATTTTTTCCCCCTCAAATGTCACTTTTGCTGCAAACGAATAAGAAACGAATAAGAAACGAATAAGAACAGAAAACGAAACGAACGTTCGTGCGAACGCTACCGAATTTCGTCCGAATCCCGAATCCGAATTGACTTTCACACCCGAATCCCGAAAAACGAAATAACACAAATCCGAATTTAAAACGAAACGAAACTAATTTTTTGGCAGTGCACATGTCTAGTTTTGATTAACCCAACCAGTCCAAACCATCACCGCCATTGCTTGCAATGGGAATATGCAAACCCTGGAAGCCAAAACCTTCCACTTTCATGCTGTGCACTTCATGCAGAAGCAGTGTAAGGAAAGCTCCCATTACAACATGGGATTCAGACCAGTTCAGCTGAAGAGAATGCATGGATTCAAGCACAATGATAAAATGTACATTTCTGGTTTGTACCATGAAGACGTATGAGGGAAGAGGGTTGTAGCTTTCCTAATAAGAAGGTTTGTGTGGTCATTCTACACATCAGTAGTGCTTAGTAGAGTGACATACTATAAAATAAAGGTTTCCCAGTGCTGTGTGACTCACATAGAGACTGAAGTTATGTTCCTCTCCTCCATAATAACATAAAGGAGTGCAGTATTTTCTCTCCATGTAGTAGGCTTGTAAGGTGCAACAAACTGCTAGCACAATAATAGTGTAATGTGAACATATAAGTGATCACAAGTTATGTGGATTGCAGTGTACATCTCAGACCATAAAACAGTCCAGTTGTGCTTTTTGTACATAGCTCAGCCAGTGTATTCGTATGATAGTTTCTGGTGACCCCATGAACGTGCTCTTTGCTGCCTTTAACTCTTTTCACATCCATGGTGATGGACACACATGAGAAGAAATAAATGTATTTCAGTGATTGTCTGTCATCTGCGCT